>NC_136270.1:103228953-103386453 GCF_964187855.1 Myxine glutinosa
ATTACTTTACAAAGCCCCTGTAAAGATATATTCAAATAGTAACAGACTTATAGATGTAGATGTTGTTTTGTATCCAGCCTATGGGTGCTGGTTGCATCATTTCCCTGGAAGTGTGGCTCTACCGCTGATGCCGTGCCCCTTGTTACCAGTAAGCTGGTACTCCTTTTCCCGACCTCAGACATATGACAGGCTGAGTCAACCCACATGGTGTTATATAATGTCAAACTCAAGACCCTAATATCTTAAGCCAGCCATCTTGACCATTTTGAGCCATTGGTCATTGACCATCTTGACTTGACCTAATAGATGCAGATAATAATTCAGTAAAAAAAAATGTTCACAATAAGTCAAAACATTACAATGTTTAAGCTTCAAATAGTTTGAATCTTCATGTGAATATCAAGAACTGGTTTATGAAGAATAGAAAAAAGGAACACTTTTATAATGGTACCGGTATGTTTCATGACATAGTGTTATAAAACAGTATGTCATGAAACCTTCCACTTTCCAGATTTGGAGAATTGCAAACAAAAGCCCCTAAATGCATTGCATGCAATCAAGTAACATGTCTAGAACATAATGTTGAGTTTATAAGTATAATGGGTCTGGCATACACCCTGCAAAAGCCTTTTCAGACTGAGAATTGTGATTTGGATCATTCAAAAATTAGCCAGAAAAATAGGTCCCATGGCCTCAATCACAATTATTATTACTATTTTAAGAGCCCCAATTAATCCCACCTTCGTGCAGGGTCAATTGGGGAAAGTTTTTCTTTAATGGGCTAACCAGGCCTGACATTCGACAGGAGCCGATATGGGTAGTAATTTGTAATTTATTCAATGTACAGGAAATAACTTGCCTATCTTCATGAAAGACTCCATGAGATATATAATGTCCACGAAGCAAAGGTGAAGAAGATGTTATACCCGCCCTAATGGCCACTCAAGGGATGGAGCACCTTGTATCTGTGAAGTACCAATCCGACAGTTTCTATTCGGGCTGGGAATAGAAATCAAAACTAGACTAGAAAGCTAGAAATCGAAACGAGACGAGAAAGCTAGAAATCAAAACCAGACTCGGAAGATAGAAAACAAAACTAGACAAGAAAGCGAGAAATCACGAATTCGATTAAAAGCTATAAATCAAAACTGGGCTAGAAAGCGAGAAATCAAAACTAGGCTAGAAAGCTAGAAATCAAAACCAGACGAGGAAGCTAGAAAACAAAACTAGTCTAGAAAGCGCGACATCGAACCTAGACTATCAAGCTAGAAATGAAAACCAGACTCGGCAGATAGAAAACAAAACTAGAACAGAAAGCTAAAAATCAAAACTAGACTAGAAAGCTAGAAATCAAAACTAGACTAGAAAGCTAGAAATCAAAATTAGACTTAAAGCTGGAAATTAATGCTAGTGTTACGGATTCGTCACTTCCGTTGTTGTGGTTTTCATCCACTGTAAACATTTTTGGTTCCATGTACTATTATTGTTGTCGTTTAAGGGAAATATAGATTACTATTTTCAAAAGGTAAAAAAGTTAATGTTTTAAATGAAACCGGAACCGGACGACGACGAAGAGGAAGAAGAGGAAGAGAAGGCGGAGCAAGTGAGTCGGACAAGAAGCCGAGCTGCTTCGAGGTCTGGAGCGAACGATTGGCGAACGAGGGTCACGAGTGAACTTTGGATTTCCCGGGAAAGGGATTCCTGCGACAGAGTTGTCATCGCTGTGACAGATAAACCTGCGTGACAGGTTTTGCGGTCGATTCCGGAGAGAATCATCAGAGTGCCGTTACGCCACGAGAACGGGCCGTCGGCCAATTTGACTCGCGCGCTTTGCACATTGCTCAAGGTTTTTCTCTTCGCTTCAACCATTCTCACCGCATCCAGATGTTAATTTGGTGTGTGTGTGTAACGTGGCTTTTGAGTGGGAAATCTGCGGTTCGCCGATTGAGAGCCGTCAAACGTCCATACCTGAAGGTGTGATTTCCCCGTCGCTTCTCGAGGACACCTTCGCCCATCTTTGGCAGCGGGACTGTGACTGTCAACCCAACGGGATTCTGGTCTCGATACGACATCGTACGGACGATCACTGGAGTGGATCGACTTTGGCTTGAAGCCGGGAAAGAGACATTGGGGATGTTCTTTTCGCTCACTTGGAGCACAGTGAGTTATATATTACGAAACTGACGGTACCATCATAGGAATGATATATATTGATTGTACTTTTGATTAATATTGTTACTGTGCCGTTATTCTTGTGTGACCTTTATACAATACTTGTTTGTTGGTAACAATTGGTGTGGTTTCACCATTGATCCTTGGCATACAGAATAACACATCTTTCTGCCGTGACTCCTCTCGGGGCTCGGAGGTACACCGTGACCGGGGTTTGGGGAGGAGCACATAACACTAGACTAAAAGCTATAAATCAAAACTAGACTAGAAAGCTAGAAATCAAAACTAGACTCAAATCTGGAAATCAAAACAAGACTAAAAGCCAGAAATCAAAACTAGAATAGAAAGCTAGAAATCAAAACTAGACTAAAAGCTAGAAATCAAAACTAGACGAGAAAGCTAGAAATAAAAAATTGACTCAAAATAGAAATCAAAACTAGTCTCAAAACTAGAAATCAAAAGTAGACTAGAAAGTTATAAATCGAAATTAGACTGGAAGGCTAGAAATCAAAACTAGACTAAAAGCTAGAAATCAAAACCAGACTCGGAAGCTAGAAAACAAAACTAGTCTAGAAATCGTGAAATCCCAACTAGGCTAGAAAGCTAGAAATCAAAATTTGACTCAAAATAGAAATTAACACTAGGCTAGAAAGCTAGAAATCAAAACTAGTCTCAAAACTAGAAATCAAAACGAGTCTCAAAACTAGAAATCAAAACTAGGCTTGAAAGACAGAAATCAAAAATTGACTCAAAATATAAATCAAAACTAGGCTCGAAAGCTAGAAATCAAAACGAGTCTCAAAACTAGAAATCAAAACCAGACTCGGAAGCAAGAAAACAAAATTAGTCTAGAAAGCGTGAAATCAAAACTAGACTAGAAAGCAAGAAATCAAAACTAGACTCAAAGCTGGAAATCAAAACTAGACTAAAAGCTAAAAATCAAAACTATACTAGAAAGCTAGAAATCAAAACTAGACTCAAAGCTAGAAATCAAAACTAGACTAACAGCTAGAAATCAAAACTAGACTCAAAGCTAGAAATCCAAACGAGACTAAAAGCTAGAAATCCAAACGAGACTAAAAGCTAGAAATCAAAACTACACTAGAAAGCTAGAAATCAAAACTAGACTAGAAAGCTAGAAATCAAAACTAGACTAAAAGCTAGAAATCAAAACTAGATGGGAAAGCTAGAAATCAAAACTAGACTAAAAGCTAGAAATCAAAACTAGACTAAAAGCTAGAAATCAAAACTAGACAAAGCTAGAAATCCAAACTAGACTAAAAGCTAGAAATCCAAACGAGACTAAAAGATAGAAATCAAAACTAGACTAGAAAGCTAGAAATCAACACTAGACTAGAAAGCTAGAAATCAAAACTAGACTAGAAAGCTAGAAATCAAAACTAGACTAAAAGCTAGAAATCAAAACTAGACTAAAAGCTAGAAATCAAAACTAGACTAAAAGCTAGAAATCAAAACTAGACTAAAAAGGTAGAAATCAAAACTAGACTTGCTCACCAAATCTATTCATTCCAAAAAAAAATTCCATCTCTTACAGTTCCTTTTTTCTACATTCCCGAAACTCTCCTGCACTCCACCCCTCCTTCAGCATCCTCAAAGGTATTTTTGACTCGAAGGTCTCAAGAAACACATTTTGCAATAAATGTTCGTTTCCCATTAATCGTACCCTTTTCAAAATCCAATCTCACCCCTCCCCTCCAAATCTTCTCCATCACCCCTTCCCTCCAAAACTTCCGCATCACCGCTCCCCTCCAAAACTTCCCCATCACCCCTCCCCTCCAAATCTACCCCCTTGCCCCTTCCCTCCAAATCTTCCCCATCACCCATCTCTTTCAAATATTCCCCCTTGCCCCTCCCCTCCAAATCTTCCCCATCACCCATCCCTTTCAAATCTTCCCCCTTGTCCCTCCCCTCCAAATCTTCCCCATCACCCCTTCCCTCCAAAACTTCCCCATCACCCATCCCCTCCAAAACTTCCCCATCACCCCTCCCCTCCAAATCAACCCCCTTGCCCTGCCCCTCCAAATCTTCCCCATCACCCATCTCTTTCAAATATTCCCCCTTGCCCCTCCCCTCCAAATCTTCCCCATCACCCATCGCTTTCAAATCTTCCCCCTTGCCCCTCCAATCCAAATCTTCCCCATCACCCCTTCCCTCCAAAACTTCCCCATCACCCCTCCCCTCCAAAACTTCCACATCACCCCTCCCCTCCAAATCTACCCCCTTGCCCCTCCCCTCCAAATCTTCCCCATCACCCATCTCTTTCAAATATTCCCCCTTGCCCCTCCCCTCCAAATCTTCCCCATCACCCATCCCTTTCAAATCTCCCCCCTTGCCCCTTCCCTCCTAAACTCCCCCACACCCCTCCCCTCCGAGACTCTCCCTCGCTCCTCCCCTCCTAGACTCCCCTCTCACCCCTCCTCCTCAAAGCGTCCTCCCCGCTTCTTCCCCCTTCCAACTTTCACCTTCATCTCCCCCAACCTTCTGCCTTGCTCTTCCCCCTCCTCAAATAAAACCTCACTGTGCCTCACCCAATCACCATCAAACCTTTTGTCCGCCCCATTCTTCCCTTTCTCCAAGCTATTCTGAAATCTCTGACACACCTTCAACAGCTCTCCCTACCTCTTCCGCATCATACCCTACACCACCCCCCCCTCCCTGTTCTGTATCCGATGCTCCCCCTTCCTCTTCATTAATGGTATGGACCTCAAACATCCGGGGCCTTCGCTCAAACTTGACTGATCTCTCTATACAGGTCGCTTCTGACAAACCAGACGTGATCTGCTTAACAGAAACTTTCCTCCTTCATAATGTCTCTGATTCCTTGGTATCTCTCCCAGGTTACTCCCTCCACCGGTATGATAGACCTGAGCCTCGTCCTGGAGGTGGGGTTGCTATCTTTATAAAAAAACTCTCTTCCTCACTCGCCCTGCACTGCCCTCTCTCCACCTCATCCCCAGGAATACCTTTGGCTACGGCGTCCCCTTCGCTCCCACCTTTTGTTCATATGTGTGTTGTACTGTCCACCAAACAGTGATGACTCCATCTACATCTCGCTGTCTGATAATATGGACCAACTTCTATCTACCCATCCCAACTCTCTGTTCCTCATATGTGGTGATTTCAATTGTCACCATGCCAGTTGGCTGGGTGTGGGTACCTCTCTCACCAGCCATGGCTCTTCAGCAAAGGACTTCTGCGACTCACTGGGATTGACACAATCTGTCAATTTCCCGACCCGGATCTCAGTCAACGGAGCATTTTCTCTTCTGGACTTGGTTATGACTAACTTCCCTGAAAATGTCTGCTGCTCTTCTTCTGCTCCAATAGGCTCATCTGATCATGTGCTTGTTGAAGTGGACATCTCTCTGACCATTCTCAGAGAGCCTCCTCAGCGTCGACGAGTCTGGCATTTCACTCAGGCCAAATGGCCCAGGTCTTCAAGCAGCCATTAATCATCTGGACTGGTCTCCCATCTCTACCGCCTCTGACATCAACTCATCCTGGGAATTCTTCCAAAGTAAATTGCTCTCTCTCATGCGCAGATTTATCCCATCTCGTCTTCAGTTGTCATACCCTTCCTCCCGTCCATGGTACACGGAATCTTGTGGTGAGGCTGTTGCCCAGAAACAACTTGCTTTCGTCTCCTGGAAAGCAAATCCAACGGAAGGAAATCTCATTTCCTTTCACAAAGCCCGAAACAAGTGTGTGTCCACCCTCAGGAGAGCCAGGAAACAATATCTCTCCGTTCTCAAGACCGAACTCTCTTATCTGTCTCCTTCTTCCAAATCCTGGTGGCGTCTGGTCAAATCTGTTTCTGGTGTTTGTTCCACCTCCATCCCCTCCCACACCTCAAACGGCTACACGGCTGACTCCGCACGTGAAAAAGCTGAATGTCTCAACTCTGTGTTTGCCTTTAAATCTTGTGTCCCAAACCCATCCCTCTCTGTACCCACCGTACCCAGCTGCTCCTGGACTCTGCGTCCTTTCCTCCTGACAAGGTGGAAAAGTTTCTGTCAACCCTCGACTCTGATTCTGCAACTGGACCTGACAGCATCAGCCCACGGGTCCTAAAATCCTGTTCTTCCGCTCTTTCACTCCCTCTCTCTGTTCTCTTCACTCTCTCTTTTGCTCAAGGTCATCTGCCATCTGCTTGGAAATAAGCCAACATCACCGCTTTGCACAAAAAGGTGCAAAAACAGATCCTAGCAACTACAGACCAATCAGCCAGCTGCTCCTGGACTCAATTATCACCCAATTGGATTGGACCCAATTATCAGCAAAGTCATGGAATCCATCATTGCTTCAGACATGAAATTTTTCCTCTTCTTGAATGGCTTGATCTCTGATCATCAATTTGGTTTCAGACCTGGTCACTCTACTCTGGACATGCTGCTTCTGCTGTCTCAACAATGGATGGAGGTCCTCAATGCCAAACAGGAAATTAGAGCTGTCTCCCTTGACATATCACATGCCTCCGATACGGTCTGGCACCCACCACTGCTCACCAAGCTCTCCTCCTTTGGTATCCATGGAAATCTCCATGCATGGCTGGCAGACTTCCTCTCTAGTCGTAGTCAACGTGTGGCCCTGAATGGGTTTCTCTCATGTCCTCTTCCTGTTCAGGCTGGAGTTCCCCAAGGCAGTGTTCTGGGCCCTGTGCTTTTTCTGGTCTTCATCAATGATCTCTCTGACTCTCTTGAAAATCCTCTCTATCTCTTTGCTGACGACTCTACTCTCTGTCGCTCCATTCCTCATCCCTCAGATCGGCAGTCTGCAGCCTCCTCACTCTCTGCAGACCTGGACAAAATCACAGACTGGGCAAACAAGTGGAACATGTCTTTCAATCCTGACAAATCTCACACTCTTATGATGTCTCTCCGAAAAGACCGACTGGACAACCCTCCCATCCACTTTCTGAATAATCCTCTCCAAGAAGTTCTGTCACTCAAGCTTTTGGGTCTCACTATCTGCCATGATCTTTCCTGGGAAAACCACATTTCAAATCTGGCCTCCAAAGCCAGTCGCCGACTGGGCATCCTCCGTCGTGCGAAGTCCTTCCGTGGCACACCTGAGCTCCTCACCACATACAAGGCTTTCTTTTGCAGCTCAATGGAATACTGCTCTCCCCTCTGGGCTGGTGCTCCTGCCTCACACCTCGCGCGTCTTCACGCTGTTGAAACCAAAGCGTTCAGAATCATTGGAATCTCCCGGGATGAAGCTAACTCCAAGGGCCTCTCACTCACTCACCGCAGGCAGGTTGGTGGTGTTTCCGTCTTGTACCGACTCCTCTCTGGCCTTGCCCCCCCAGTTCTCTCTGGGCTCTGTCCCCCAAATATTCCTGCAGGTCGCACAAGATCTGCCTGCAACCCTCTTATGGTTAAACTGCCAAAATCAAGACTCTCTGCTCACCTTCACTCCTTCATTCCTCTTTTCTCCCACCTCTGGAACAAACTCCCTCACTCTCTTCAATCCCACTCCTTCCTCCAGGTCTATAAAATAGCTGTTCACCACCATCTCTTATCTTCCCCCATCCAAAACCTTGATCTTTTCTACCCCCGCTAATTTCACCCCAAATCCACTTTTTTGAAATTCCAACTTCTGTCCTGGAAGTCCTTGGTGTCCTTGTGTTTTATACTTCTCCCACCCCCCCCCCCCCTTCCCACGCCTCCTCTCCCCAAGCCCTCTCCCTTCCACACATCTCCCTGCTCTCAAATGTTGTGTTTGTGTGCTTCCCCTTCTCTCCCCATCTTGTCTTCCGCTCCCTCTTTTTATATATTTTGTTTGTCTGGTTGATTTGTTTGTGAAATAAATGTTAGCTCTTTCATGAGCCTCGATTCAGTATACAAAAAAAAGCAAAAAAAAAAGCTAGAAATCCAAGCTAGACTAAAAGCTAGAAATCAAAACTAGACTCAAAGCTAGAAATCAAAACTAGACTCAAAGCTAGAAATCCAAACTAGACTCAAAGCTAGAAAGCAAAACGAGACTAAAAGCTATAAAGCCAGAGACTATAAAGAAAGGGTCACAGACTGGCTAGCTGAAATGTAATTGCGCTACCTCTGCACCACACACAGCCTGGCCCATTGAAAGTAAAAATTCTCCTTATGCAACTGAAAATAAAAGATAGAGATGTTAGAACTGCACAATTCTACTAGGTAGTAAAGTGTAATTCCTCCTCATTAGTGGGCAGCTTTACATAATTATAGAAGTGGAAAAACTGCATGATGTCACACCAGCAGGTAAATAAAGAATATTCGTTGCTAAATTATGTTTTTAGGTGCAACCTGCTACAAAAGACGTCAATAGACAGAGATGGAAACGGAAATTACCATTTTGAAGGTCGTTTGTAATGCACAGGAAGGACAACAAAGACAATAGAAGACTGATTTCTTGCTTGAGAAAAATGGAAGTTATAAATGCTATCATTCTGACTTTTCTAATGCATAGATATTCTAAATAGTTATAAACACACGGTTGTGCTTTTACATTAAGCTGCTAAAACAAAAGTTTCCTTTTGGCAAGACAGTCATTTTAAAAACTGACAGACAAAACAATGCTTCATTATCGACCCTAACCACCTGTGTTTTTCCATGTATGCTGCATTCATATTTCCATTGGTAGTCACCAAGTGCATGGTGACTTGCTTTTCAATGATGCATGAAATAGGCTGTGAAAAAAAAAAAAAAATCGCAACCTACACTGTGAATGATTTGCACAACTTATGGAAAAAGAAAAATTCGCAGTGGAACATGAGAAAAATTTTAAAGTTGTCTATTTGTCAGCTCAAAACATTTGCTTAGCCGCATTGGAAAAGTCGCTCGATGATCGGTGATGTTGCTGACTCTCCCAAGGGGCAGGAGTCGAAAATATTCCCGTTCCATTTTTCCCTGTACGATTTTTGTTATTAAAAGGATTATTCATATAATGTATAACCACCTTTAGAGGCCATTTTTCCCCGCAAAGCGGGGGTTGGCCTTTTTTGGGAACCGTGGTTGTTGTTGTTTTTCGCTCCCCTATTTGAAGCAATGTTTTACGGCCGGATGCCCTTCCTGACGCCAACCCTTTTTGCCGCCTTTAACGACAAACAGGGAATTACCAGTGAACTGGTACTCAATTAGCCGACCTCGGAAGGATGACAGGCTGAGTCAACCCCCCGGCGTTAATTCAGCGATCGACCGGGATTCGAACTCGGGATCCTTGGATCCTAAGCCGGCACCCTAGCCGCTAGCCCAACACATTATTCATATAATGTAACGAAGCAATTATAACATGTAATAATAAATAAAGTATGGCAGTGAAATATGAGAATTTATGGGACAAAACGTGCAGTTGACACTTGATGAAAATCGCTGCGTTGTCAAAATCCAATTAACTTCACCGTTTTTACAAGTACTACAGGGCAATAATTCAATGGTATAAACATAATAATTGTGTGTAGTCTTCCAACGACCACTTTCTAAATCACTTTTCTTGGCTTATGTTCATTATTTCCCCAATGAGATAATACATGAGCCATATCCACACTAAATTAAAGTCTGAGGATAGTGTAGAGGTAAAACACTTACCTTTCCGCTGTCTAAGCTGGGTTTGATTCCCAACGAGACTATACATGGTCAGCTTGTTGCTTCTCGGTGGGGCATTGCATCACAAAGGTCACCATCCTATAGATTGACCTTAAGCTGGGTGTCTCGTCTGCTAGAATTATTTGGTGGATGTTATAGATCCCACCGGCACTGTGAACGAATGACAAATTCATGCCATCTTTAGTCGAACGTGAGGCCAGATCAGCCGGTTATGAAAAGACTTGGAATAAACTTCACTCTTGGCTGACCTCATCATCAGGAGCAGTAGTAGTAGTGGTAGTCATAGTAGTAGAAGTAGTAGTAGTAGTAGTAGTAGTCGTAGTAGTAGTAGTAGTAGCAGTAGTAGTGGTAAGTATGACTACATGGTGAAAAGTAATGCCTCTGATTCTTTTTCTCCAAAACAGGTAGAGATGTACGTAGTTTGAGTAGATTTGCGGTAAATGAAAAATGCTCTCAGAAGAACTTGCAACATATTAATGAAGTTATGAAGAAACCTGTCCGTTTTTCTCATCTACACATTTGTCTCTTGTTGCTGTTATCTTAGTATATAATCCCTCATCATGTGTTGATTTGCCCATTGCCTCTTACTTTGCTTCTCATTTACATAAGGAAACAGTGTTGTATTCTAATGTCGTCAGTTTATGTATGGGGGACGGGGAGATTGTGGGGCCAAGGTGGGGTTAAAGAGTTCTTCCCCTGACAAAAATATAACCCATTACAGAGCAAAAAACATGACAACTTCCACCGGCATCAGGAAACCTGACCACTGCTGGGAATAATGTGTGACACGAGGATTAACCTGCATAGAAAAGGCCTAACATGCTTGAAGTACAATTATTTTGAATTCAAAAGAAAACATTTTTACACCTCCTTATTTTATGTATGTGATGAAAATTATATGTCGTTCAAATGAAGTAAATAAAGGAGTATAAAAACCATGATCTTGTGAATGGATAATCATCATCTAGTGATATGACTGAGAGGAGACGGTTATGTGTCTACTCCACACCGAATGACTGCAGAGCATGATGGATATTTCCACACTTGACAGGGAATGGAAACAGAGAGGCAAGCATGCAGATGGACAGACTTAACACTCGAGGTGCTAGGTGAGTGGCAGAGACACTAATACTGTATCCTTCAGCCCATGTCAGAGAAAGCCTTTGGGCTGAAAATCCTCTCGCTATGCGGGTTCGGGCCACAGTCGGCATGCCGATGCCATTTGCATTTTGATTCACCTGTAATTTCAGTCTGTTCCAACACCGCAGGGACGAGGATTTATGGTAAAATAGCGTAATAAGCGTAGCCTGTGGAAGGATGAGTAGCAACGCGGGGCTGCTAAGCCACAGTGTGGCCCCCTCTGCTAGAATACAAATGCTAGGCAATTGCAGATTGGCTAGCTGCATCACATTTGATGCAACCATCCACGGCCAATGGCCCCGTGCAGTGACAATGAGCATGCAGAAACAAGCTTTCAGAATCAGCTTCTGATTTTTATCTTTCTTGCAGGTATTCTGGCTTGGATTATGCTTGTTGGATTCAGTTGGTGGAAGCATGGAAAACTGTACTTGGTGATGATAATTTTAAAGATTTGATGAATTATTTAGGTAGTAAACATTCTCGCACCAAAGCAGTCTGAATATGAAGATGTGACAGAGGGGATTGGCAATGTGGGAGAGGGTGAAACTTCAGCCCAAAGGCCGACGCACATGCATGGTCAAACAAACACATGCATCCTAACCAAAAGGGCCAGAATGCATGATCATGCAATAACTGGGGTCCACTGACCATCCTCAGACAGAGTGGATTCCCCTCGAGAGTTGAGCTGGTCGTCTTAAATGCCAAATAGTAAGTACCTTTTCACTGGAATGGTGACCATGAACCCTTCCGCCACAGCAGAATTTGCTGCAAGGGATCTGGACCAATAGGGGTTCTTGCCACACATCTACCTTACTTACTTAGGCATCCATTAAACAGTTTATGAAGATTTTCTATCTCGGAAAATAAGACATTACAGTTAAAAAGGTACTTTCAGCTTTTAGTTTTGGTCTCTTGATGACACAAAACCAACGACTGCAACAGGCAGTTAACTGGCTGATATTGCAGGTAGCAATGTAGCTGCTGACACACTGCTTAATTGTTGTAGTGGGCAGTTCCATGTCTTTAATAGAGTGCAACCAAAAGCTATATACGTATACAGTATGTTCGAGGTGTTCCAAGTTCCAGAAGGTTCATCAACAAACATCAACTTTCATGTCATATAAGACAGACTGCATTGAGCCGACAGAATAAACCAACGGCTCCTCTGAAGGCGCAGAAAGGCTGCAATCTACGATTCATCAAAGTCGATGCAATATGAATAGCTGAGAAGTTGGCAAAAAGAGGTTTGATGAAAAATAGAAAGTAAGTACAACACTGTGAGCCCCTTTGTGGTTTAGCAAAGCAAACTGATGGTCAAACAATGTCACCTTGCCTTGAGACCACGGTGTGAATGAAGAATGAATATGAATGATCGGTTTAAGGCCATGTTTCCCCGCTAGAGCGGGGGTTAGCCTTGCGGGGGCCCCATGACAATCGTGGTTCCCTGTTTTGAGGCAATGTTTTTATGGCCGGATGCCCTTCCTGACGCCAACCCTTGGTCACGCTCTTACGATGCGCAGGGATACGGTGTACCTATTCTAAATCGGGGTACACACCGTGATCATTCATCCCAGCAAGCTGGTACTCAATTTGCCGACCTCGGAAGGATGACAGGCTGAGTCAACCCCCCTGGCGTTAATTCAGCGATCGACCGGGATTCGAACTCAGGATCCTAGGATCCCAAGCCGGCACCCGAACCGCTAAGCCAACACCAGGCTCACGGTGTGAATGAAGGAAGGGTTAAAATTGTTGGGCTCCAAATGTGCATCCAAACATGGACATTTTTGGACATTTTAGCCCAGTAGAGATCATTGCGAGGCAAAGACACTGGTTGGTGACATCTGAATTGAATATGACAATTTTTTTTTCAAAACTAAATGCCAGCTGTGTCGACAGTGGCTTCCCACTGCGTCCTCCATAGCGACTAAGCTCCACGCCATCAATCTCATTTTAAAGCAGGGGTGTAGATGAGAGCTGGATGGAAGTTTTGTAGCGTGTGGAGTTTGGGAGCTCTCGAGTAATCGAATAATTAAAAGGAAATTTTCAAAAGATTAAACAAAAAATCATGGTGTGGAAAGAATAGAGGAAAGGAAGGTGAAGGGTCCAGAGCATCATGGCATCTCCATAAATGTTTCCTTATCATTAATTGCAAGTAGAAGAAAAGTGTGTCAATTTGAAGGCTACAATTTTGTTTCTCATCTATCTATAATTCCAGTAATCTCTGTACGTCTGTACGTTTGTACGTCTGTTTGTCTGTGACCGCTGTTTCTCGACAACCACGGGTCCGATATACTTTTAACTTGCCAGGTATATTGCTGGGGACCCGAGGATGTGCCTTTTCAAGGTTTCATATTAATCGGACAATTACTTACCGAGCTATGTCCAAAAAACGATTCAACCAATCAGAGAGCAGCGAACGATCGCGTGTGCCGAACGTGGAGGACACACTCTGCCTCGGATGGCACATTTGAGAGCGTATTCATTTATTTCACGTTTGCAAACTATGTTGGCGTTAAACTATGTTTTAAAACTAATAAAACCGAATTTGCGATTCATTCGCTTTCCTGCGCGTTTGTGCACGCGATGGCGATTTCTTTACCAAACTCCGGAAGCCGTTCGCTTTGGACCAAACCATTGCATGTAAATAGAGGGGGGGGATTGTCACCACTCGCAAGCCGTTCGCTTTGGACCAAACCATTTCATGTAAATAGAGGGGGGGGGGGGATATAATTTTAGATATAGATATAGTACGGGCAATGCCCTAGTTTTAGTGCAAAAAGGAAAAAAACCAAACAGACAATTAATTGATATTTCATGCTTTGTTTAAAAGCAAAAACGTTTCTTTTAAGGATGTGTTTTGGTGACTTTTCCAGTTGTTCTTGTTAAAAAGGGTGGCCAGGATGCTCCCCACCCAGAAAAGTGGGCAACCAAACCCAAACAACCTCGCAAAGTTGTGAAGCAAACATTCCCAATTGTATGTTTCTACTCGGGGGAAAAGATTGGGTGGGTGGTGAGGGTTAAGCGGCCTATGTGAAATTATCTTCAGGACACATATGTAAGGATAGGATGGGGTCGGTGTCTGAAATTGTGTGTGTGTGTAAGTGTGTGTGTGTGTGTTCTTAATAGAGTTTTGGGGAGCTTGTGACAACTTAATAAAGGTTTTGGACAGATCACCACTCCGATGCAAGATACTCGACTCACACACTGATGTATAGACCAGAGATGGAAATTTGGAAGGAGTTGGGTTTGGGGATGATTTCAGGTCCACCCTTGCTTACCGTCCATCCAATGAATGACTCACACCACCCTGCCTGCGAAACAGCAGGATGATATATTACGGCATCCAGGATAGACAATTCAAAATAGAGTATGCATACCTCTAAGCTACCCTGCCAAGTAGTGTGTGATATGCAATTATGCATGTTATATTACTTAACAGGTACAACCACTGCAATTATGACTAGATTTGGGGGAAAAAAAAAAAAAGAAAGAAAAAAAAACCACCTTTAGAGGCCATTTTTCCCCGCAAAGCGGGGGTTGGCCTTTTTCGGGAACCGTGGTTGTTGTTGTTTTTCGGTCCCCTATTTGAAGCAATGTTTTACGGCCGGATGCCCTTCCTGACGCCAACCCTTTTTGCCGCCTTTAACGACAAACAGGGAATTACCAGTGAACTGGTACTCAATTAGCCGACCTCGGAAGGATGACAGGCTGAGTCAACCCCCCTGGCGTTAATTCAGCGATCGACCGGGATTCGAACCCAGGATCCTTGGATCCTAAGCCGGCACCCTAGCCGCTAGCCCAACACCAGGGATGTGACTGTAGATTTGATAACTGGGTTGATAAGGTCCTACACTGTAGCAGGTTGGTAGTAAAGCTGTTCCTTTGCCTAATTGCAGGTGTACATCACTGTGCCACATGCTGAAATAATCTTTAGTAATCCCCTACTTTTGCTTTAATGCAGTGCGCAGCAGCAGATAACCATTCCGCTGACACGTATCATGAATTCTTGAGACATAACCTTCACCCCCAAGGATTTCGTGGAGCCCTGGCATTGCCATAATGCATTACTTGGCTCCAAATTGTTTGCATTGACATGCCAATGTGTTTAACAATTCTGTAAGAACAGTTATTTGTGTTATATTTACAAATGGTGGCCAACACGTGTCACTCCTATTCTCAAAACTCTGTTGTCGTTTTAAAAGTCTTGTGCATTGAGGGCTGCTGATGTTGAAGCTCTTACAGCAATTGTCAAACTCCCCAAGGCCCAGGAAATTCAACGACTATATTACAACCTAGGGTCAAAGAAGTGAAGGACTCTAGACCAATAAAGGTCTAAAGGGTAGAAAGGAGTCTAAGGATCTTTGGGGTTCTAAAGGGTCTAAGACTCTAAGAGGATCTAAAGGGTATTAAAGGTCTAAGTGTTCTAAAGAGTGCAATTGTGTCTATGGAATCATAGGGGTCTAAGGAGTCGACAGGGTCTTCAGGTTTTAAAGGGTCGTCGTGTTCCAAGAGGTTTTAGGGGTCCGAAAGGATCTTAGTGGTATTAAGGATCTTAGGGGTTTATGAGAGGTCATCTTAGGGGGTCTAAGGGGTCTAAAATATCTTATGGGTCTTCAGGGTCTAAAATATCTTATGGGTCTTCAGGGTCTTAAAAAGTCTTAGGGATCTGAAGGGTCTTGGGGTCCTAAAGGGTCATAAAGGGTGTTTGGGATTTGAGGAGTCTTAGAAGTCTTAAAGTATGCTAGGGTTCTTAAGGGTCGAAGGGGTCTTAGAGTTTGAAAATATATTAGGGGGTTTAAAGGGTGTTAGTGTTCTGAGATGTCTTAGAGTCCTCAAAGGATCTTAGGGTTCTAAATGCTCTAAAGGTTTTTAGGAGTCTTAAGAGTCTTTGAGGTCTTAATGTGTCTTAGGGTTTCAAAGGATCAAAATGGTCTTTGTGGTCTTAATGGATCTGAGTGTTCTAAAGGATCTAATGTAATTGATACACATACTCATGTTCTGTGCAAAGCAGACAGACAGACAAACAAATGAAAAATCACTCATAGAGTGACACTTGACAAAAGAGAACAAAGCAGAATGGCACTCAGTAGAGCATCCTTTTGGCTTCTTAAATAATTAGTGGTTGAATTCAGTTCGCGGATATGTAAATCCGATTCAAATTTCAAGTCAATCGGATGAAAATTGAGGATTTTAGAAATTTGAAAAAAGTGGTTGACCGTTGGCCTATGTTGACCTTTTGACCTCAAAAATATTTAGGATTTTATCGGACCACGAACTCTACCATTTGGTGAAGTTTTGTGAAGATCGGTTTCAAATTGTGACCTGTAGGCAAGTATAAGTGAGCGGACACACACACACACACACACACACACACACACACACACACACACACACACACACACACACACACACACACACACACACACACACACACACAAACCGGAGTGATCAACATACTTGCAAAATTTTTTTTTTTTTTTTTGCCAAGTAACAAGAAAGACGTCGTGCAGAGCACGATACTTGCGATATCTCGAAAACAAATTTGACCAAAAAAATAATTGGTGGTTGAATTCAAGGACCAAATATGCAAACCTTGTTCAAATTTCAAGTCATTTGGTTGGATGAAAATTGAGGATTTTAGAAATCACACCCAAATTGTTGACCTTTGGCCTATGTTGACCTTTTGGCCTATATTGACCTCAAAAATAATCGGTGGTTGAATTCAGTAACCTGATATGCAAATCCTCTTCCAATTTCAAGTCAATCGGATGAAAATTGAGGTTTTTAGTAATTCGACAAAGTTGTTGACCTATGGCCTATGTTGACCTTTTGACCTCAAAAACAATAGGCTTTTTGCTTATGCCCAACTCTACCAGGTGGTGAAGATTCGTGAAGATTGGAGTAAAAATGTGACATGTAGGATGTTGATATACAAACAGACTGACAGAATAACACATGTGACAACTAACACACCTGAAAAATTTCGATTTTCACAAGTAACTAATGGACCCAAATGCAATACGCTCTCCTCTGGTGAGGGTAACTAGAATGACACTCGGTAGAGCACATACCTCCGCCAGGCTGAATAGTTTACATTTTGCATCCCATTGATAGGTCAGATCTAGATCCCGACATAAGCCAAAATCTAATCGGCTTATTCTTGTCACCTAACCAATTCATACACCTGGTTTTGTCATAACCCGTCCACAACTTTTTAAAATATCATGCTATACTGTTTATCGGTTTTAGCCCTATCACTCAATGGTGAAGAAAAAACCACCTTTAGAGGCCATTTTTCCCCGCAAAGCGGGGGTTGGCCTTTTTCGGGAACCATGGTTGTTGTTGTTTTTTGGTCCCCTTTTTGAAGCAATGTTTTACGGCCGGATGCCATTCCTGACGCCAACCCTTTTTGCCGCCTTTAACGACAAACAGGGAATTACCAGTGAACTGGTACTCAATTAGCCGACCTCGGAAGGATGACAGGCTGAGTCAATAGATACATATATATATAATATATACAATATAATATAATAATAGAAATATAGTAACATAAAAATATAAATAAAATAATAATAATAAAAAAATATATATATAAATATAATATAATATAATAAAATAAATATAATAATCTATATTATAATAGCCGTAGATGATTCTGTCTGTCTGTCTGTCTATCTGTTGGGTGTCTGTCCGGGGTGTGGCTTACTCGGTTTGCAGAGTAGCTCCACCCATAGCTCCACCCATTCTGGGAGTGGCTATAAACAAATATCCACCATTTTATTAACTCGCATAGCTTTGAGTCCTGTTTTGTAGGCCCGTGGTGTCTTGCTCTCCCCCAGTTTTATTTCAAATCAAATTCGATAAATCATTTCATTTTTCACAGTCGCTAACATAGTTTTAGACTCGGTTGAAAAAAAACGGGAAGAAAATCCGATGAAAGTTGCCGTTTATAGAACGAAATGAATTCTCAAAGGCCTGTAACTTCAAGGCCATTGAGTCTCTCTCACGCCTTTATCTCCAATCTAACTCACCATATGATTTCATTTTTATCGATGGTTTTACTTTTAGACTCGGTGTCAGCAATAATTGAGAACAATCCACACACGCGGGAAAATGCAGAGATATATTTTTTAAAATCGCGTCATGGTGTATCATACACCGCCCAACATGACACCGCCGGCAATGTGTCGATATATATTAAAAATTCGCTTTTGCTTTTCCGTTATGATATATTACTATTTCGTTTGATGATAGTCGTCACAAAAACGTCAACAATGATGCCGACATATATTTCTTCGTTTTTATTTCATTCAACATATTAGCCGGAAGTAAAATATGTTTCAGGAAATTACCGAGAGATATTTCTTCGTTTTTTTTATTAGTTATGTGCGCATACACTTTAAATAGGTTTATTTGAAATCTTTAATTTCCCACAAACATTCCACACACGCGGGAAAATGCAGAGATATATTTTTTAAAATCGCGTCATGGTGTATCATACACCGCCCAACATGACACCGACGGCAATGTGTCGATATCTATTTTAAATTCGATATATCATTTCATTTTTCACAGTCGCTAACATAGTTTTAGACTCGGTTGAAAAAAAACGAGAAGAAAATCCGATGAAAGTTGCCGTTTATAGAACGAAATGAATTCTCAAATGCCTGTAACTTCAAGGCCATTGAGTCTCTCTCACGCCTTTATCTCCAATCTAACTCACCATATGATTTCATTTTTATCGATGGTTTTAGAGTCGGTGTCAGCAATAATTGAGAACATTCCACACACGCGGGAAAATGCAGATATCTTTTTTAAAATCGCGTCATGGTGTATCATACACCGCCTAACATGACACCGACGGCAACGTGTCGATACATATTAAAAATTCGATATATCATTTCATTTTTCACAGTCGCTAACATAGTTTTCGACTCGGTTGAAAAAAAACGGGAAGGAAATCCAATGAAAGTTGCCGTTTATAGAACGAAATGAATTCTCAAACGCCTGTAACTTCAACTTCAAGGCCATTGAGTCTCTCTCACGCCTTTATCTCCAATCTAACTCACCATATGATTTCATTTTTATCGATGGTTTTGGACTCGGTGTCAGCAATAATTGAGAACATTCCACACACGCGGGAAAATGCAGAGATATATTTTTAAAAATCGCGTCATGGTGTATCATACACCGCCCAACATGACACCGACGGCAACGTGTCGATATATATTAAAAATTCGCTTTTGCTTTTCCGTTAAGATATATTACTTTTTCGTTTGATGACAGTCGTCACAAAAACGTCAACAATGATGCCGACATATATTTCTTCGTTTTTATTTAATTCAACATTATTAGCCGGAAGTAAAATATGTTTCAGGAAATTACCGAGAGATATTTCTTCGTTTTTTAAAATTAGTTATGTGCGAATACACTTTAAATAGGTTTATTTGAAATCTTTAATTTTCCACAATATAATTTACTTGCCATTTATCATTTGATGATTACGAGACAAATTCCTCTTGAGGATCGTGACAATTCATGCGCTGCGTGGAAACTTCTATTTCCAAAATGAATGAGACGATCGATGAAGAACGCAGACCTGAACAGGATGCAGCAAGAAAACGAATGAGACGGGCGAACGAGTCCATCGACGAACGTCAATGCAAACTTGCGGGGTCACCCGTGGGATTCCCACGGGTGACCCCGCTAGTATAATATAATATAAATAAAATATAATAAATATATATAATAAATATTATATATATATATATATATATATAATAATAATAAACAATAATAATATTGTACAAAATTACAATAATAAGTCTGGGTTGAAGTTTTCTGCCTCATTGTGAAGGTACTTGATTTCATTGTCGAATTAGGAAGGATCCCATTGTGAGTGTTGCCTAGTTACCGCAATACAATCCTTGTATCTGAATGCAGAGCGGCACAGTGCTAAATTGCAATGAGAATACTGCAGGGCTTCATGTGTAGAACCCATGTGTCTGAGCTGAAATGGCTTGATGGATGAAGACTGATAAAAGCACAATGACACAGTTCCCTTACTAAAAGTTATCCAGTGTGCTGGTAAACAAACTTGAGTGCAGCAAGGCATTAAACATAATTGTCGAGATAATGAGACCTCTAAGGTGCAAGCCTAATCATCAAGAAGTGCTTCAAAACATCTTGTCGAAACCTTTTATCCCACAGGTCACTGGCACCATAAAGGCAGCTCCATAAACAAAGCAGACTTAGGTGCTGAAGTGTAATGTTCTGGATCATTCCACAGGCCCAAGCTACAACTATGTAAATTATAACTATTAAAGGATAAAACTACATGACTTTATTGGCCGGAAACATACACAGTACTATGGATACATAAAATAGAGACACAGTTCAGTACAGTGCTAGTTTGATGAAGATTTGTTTGTACAGTATAATTGTTTAAATCAGTGAAAGCACCAGAGAATAATAATTCATTTTACATTTGTTCACTGAGAGAGAACATTAGCATCAGCTTTCCATTCATGTCCAAACCTTTCAATCCTCGCCTCCTGACATTGGATTGAGTTGATGCTTTAACCTTTCGATTTCAAGCTTTATTAATTTGCTTCTTCCCTTTATGGTCTCTTTCCAAAAAGGGCCTCACCAAGTTTTCTATCTTGCCTCGCTCAACCAATATACCCTAGTGAGTGGACCTTATTGCTCCTTCCTGTCGACGATGCAAATAGATGATGACAACACCTGCCAGTGGCATGAGCATTTTCTATGAACAGTGATTTCATCAGACGAGGCCAGGCTGCTCTAACCTTTTTGTTACAAAATTGGTGGAGTAGTACCTGTATGATCCCAAACACCATTACCAAATGTTGAACACACGCAAAGAAACAGACAAACAGTATGTCTATATAATATGAAAGCAAAGACCAAATAACATCTCTCATCTGTGCCTGGAGGGAACAACCAATTAGCTCTCACCCAATCAATTATCCCAGGTGGCTAAGATTACAGATAAATTGACTCCTCCATGCTATTCTTTCTAGCTGAAGAAAGTTGCATAAAGCAACCATGAAAAGCTAACACGAGTTAAGCCCTTTGGTGTTTCAAACACTGCGTAAGTGTGTCGAGGAGACACAAATTGAGTCGTGGTATTAATAACGTGACGACATATTTGCTAAATCATACTAAAATACACAATTTTGCGTCTGTCTGGCTGGCTCATGATTTTTGACCACGGTACATTCCGTCGTTACTTATCCAATATCAACCAAACTTGACAGGATGACTAAGGGTTGCACAATGAAGGCTGTAGCGCATTCATTCCCCCCCCCCCCATCCCCAAGGGGGTTTTCTCCTCCAAGCGGGTTTTCCCCAACATTGCCGCCAATGGGGATGCGTGTTGAGGTGTATATCCATGTTAAGCTAGCTTTATCGTGGCGTTTTTCCAAGGCTGCTTCGAATAACAAAACTAACGATAATAGCACAAAATTAATGTTATAACAAAACAATATTAATAACAGTAATATCCCACCTCCACAAGGGTTTTTTTCTGCCATGTTAACAGTATAAATAGCATATCGTGCCGTTTTCGTGGGAGCAACGGCCTCTTCAGGAAGTAAAAATATTATAAACCACAAACACATTTGATTACCTTTTAAAATAGTTGATAATGCTGTTTAAAACTGAACTGAAATAAATTTGGAGGAATCTGGACATTAGTCTATGCTTATCACGTCGACGATCACACCTGATCGTAGATCTACTGCAGTCTATATACCTCACAAAGGTTAATAACACGACCCTTCTTGCCGTTTCCATGGAGTTCTTTCAATAAGTGTTCGTGGCGTTTTTCCAAAGCTTCTCATTACAAAAGTAAAAAACAACACTTATGATAATAGTATATTATATTAATGATATGACAAAACAATATCCCCTCTCCTCAAGGGATTTTGTGAATGCGATATTGGCCCCTCCCCCCCCCCCCCCCCCCTGACATCCTCACGAAAGTAAATTTTACTATTGGGAATTTTGAATGGTGTGGTATGGTCTGATACTTTCAATGACCTGATATAACATGTTATAATGTCATGCATGGACTGATCCGTTCAATGACCTTATCTAACATGTTACAATGTTATGCATGGTCTAATCCTTTCAATGACCTGATCAAACATGTCCCAATATCATGCACTTTCTGATCCTTTGAATGACCTGATCTAACATGTTATGATGTTATGCATGGTCTGATCCTTTCAATGACCTGATCTAACCTGTTACAATGTCATGCACGGTCTGATCCTTTCATTGACCTGATCTAACATGTTGTAATGTCATGCATGGTCGGATCCTTTCAATGACTTGACCTAACATGTTATAATGTCATGCACGGTCTGATCCTTTCAATGACCTGTTCTAACATGTTATAATATCATGCATGTTCTGATCCTTTCAATGACCTGATCGAACATGTTATAATGTCATGCACATTCTGATCCTTTCAATGACCTGATCTAACATGTTATAATATCATGCACATTCTGATCCTTTCAATGACCTGATCTGACTTGTTTTAATGTCATGCATGGTCTGATCCTTTAATTGACCTGAGGGGCCAATTCGAAGTCAGGCACCAACGGCCAATTTGAAGTCAGGGACGAGAGACCCTCGGAGGGTGTAAAAGGTCAAAAGCTCCTATGAGTTCAGCCGTTGGTGCTCCTATGGTTGGCACCAAGTGTCCCGGAAGCAGTGATGGAAAGAGTGTGGCAATTATATGTGTGGGGAAATTACATGCTTGGTCAGTGTTGCCCAGATAGCTCAGATGGCAGAGCACTGGTACGGTTCACCAGAAGACCTGTTTGATTCCTGGTCTGGGCATGTAATTTTCTCACATGTCATAAATACACTACTCACAATAAGTTAGGGATATTGGCAGGTTCTTCGGTGTGGTTGATTTTGTGTATTAATTATGTTGAAAAAAGTTGTTGGTCCTAATTCTATGGTTATTAATGAGTGTGAAAAAACACAGCATTCTTGATTTCAATACCATAATCCCAACCCCTATAAAAAAAATAAACTCACTCCCACAATATCCCTAACTTATTGTGAGTAGTGTATATATATACAGTCACGTGAAAAAGTAAGTACATCCCATGTAAAGTTTTGACTTTTTCAACATATTTCAACATACAGCTATTTGATCTTCATTTCAACAATATTGAGAGATAAAGGTGATATAATATAACAAATATCATGAAACATTTACATTTTGTAGTCCATTGTATAATTTAAATAAACATAAATGCAAATTTTGCATGTGGAAAAAGTAAGTACACCCCTACATTTATCACTACTTCAAATACCTAAAATTAGAATCAGGTGCACCAGCTCAGGTGCAAATGATTAGAAAAATCGTTAGAGAGGATCTTGGAGGAACCTGTCTTATTTAAACCTCAGATATTTAGTTTGGTTTGCTCTTTGTTGTTGAAGTGTGCGGCGTCACCATGCCTAGATCAAAAGAGCTCTCCGAGGCCTTCAGAAAGAAGGTTATAGATGCCGACGAGTCTGGGAAGGGATTTAAAAAGATCTCCAAACAATTTGAAATCAATCATTCGACTGTCCGGAAGATCATCTACAAGTGGAGAAGATTCCAAACAACTGCCAACTTGTTCAGGCCAGGCCGCCCCAGCAAGTTCAGCCCGAGAGCAGACCGCAAGATGCTGAAAGAAGTCTCTAAGAACCCCAGAATGTCATCACGGGACCTACAGGTAGCTCTTGCCACTGTTGATGTCAAAGAGCACGAGTCTACCTTTAGAAAGAGGCTGCACAAATTTGATCTACATGGGAGGTGTGCCAGGAGGAAACCTTTGCTGTCCAGAAAGAACATCAGGGCAAAACTAAAGTTTGCCAATGAACACCGAGGCAAAGACCAGCACTTCTGGAACAATGTGCTCTGGACAGATGAGTCAAAGGTAGAGCTATTTGGTCAAAGTACCAGAAGACCATGTTTGGTGAAAACCAAAGACAGCATTTGACCACAAGAACCTGATACCAACTATAAAGCATGGTGGTAGAAATATTATGGTTTGGGGCAGCTTTGCTGCATCAGGGCCTGGGCAGCTCACCATCATATAATCCACTATGAATTCTTCATTGTACCAGAGGGTGCTTGAGGATAATGTGAGGCCATTTGTCGGAAAGTTGAAGCTCAACCGAAGGTGGACCTTGCAACATGACAATTACCCTAAACATACCAGTAAATCCACCAAGGAATGGCTGAAAAGAAAGAAATGGAGGGTTCTGGAATGGCCAAGTCAAAACCCGGATCTAAATCCCATCGAGATGTTGTGGGGGGATTTGAAACGAGCTGTGCATGCAAGAAACCCCTCAAACATCGCATAGCTGAAAGAATTCTGCATGGAGGAGTGGGCAAAAATTTCTCCCAGTCGATGTCAGAGACTGGTAGATAGTTATAAAAAACGCCTACTTGAGGTTGTTTCTGCCAAAGGGGGCAATACCACCTATTAGAGCCAAGGGTGTACTTACTTTTTCCACATGCAAAATTTGCATTTATGTTTATTTAAATTATACAATGGACTACAAAATGTAAATGTTTCATGATATTTGTTATATTATATCACCTTTATCTATCAATATTGTTGAAATGAAGATCAAATAGCTGTATGTTGAAATATGTTGAAAAAGTCAAAACTTTACGTGGGGTGTACTTACTTTTTCACGTGACTGTATATATATATATATATACAGGGGGCTGCAAAAGTAGGTATACAGTCAGGATTATACCAGTATTACCAGTATTATAATAGTGGTGCTAGGATTCATTTAATAATAGAATTCATTTAATTCATTAAAATCATTATTACCATTTTAAATATTTTTATTTTCGTAATTTTTTCTATAATACATCTATTTAATTTGCAGGTGAAGTGGACATTTAACGATGGCTGGTAATTCAACGGACGAGGAGCGCAAATGGCTTTTGAAACAGTAATGGAAGACAGAGAATAGTGAACGTGTGCGAGAGCAGTGGCGAGAAACATTTGCATCGCCTCCACCAACGAGGCTCACGATTTACCGGATACGTGACAAATTTGAGAGGACGGGGTCAATCCGTTTGACGTTTTGTTTTTCATTACTGTATACCTACTTTTACAGCCCCCTGTATGTATATATATATTTATATATATATATATATATATATATATAGAAACTGTATTTATAATCCGTAATGACGCACTGCTAGATGGTTCCTCTGGAACTTTGCAGGCAAGGCGGACGTGCATGGCGATGACGTCATGTTGTCCGCTCATTAGGTTGGAGAACCAGATTACAGATACCATTATTAGTAACTCCCAACCGCAACCAGGTCGACTCCATATGATGAGTGGATACCGGAGATAACGTTGCCGCGTGGCAGGCGGTGCTTATCGCTCCCAGCAAGGTGCAGCAGCAGCTGTATGGGACACCTTGCTGGCGGTTCTCCACTGATGATATGAAGGTCGCATAGTGACTGATATAAAAACCGAAAGGGTCACAGAGTTACAAGTGTATGGAAAGCCTCACTGCGTTGCCCTGATGAAGCCCCAACAAGGGCGAAACCAGGTCGGTAACTGTGAGTTTTGCATGCACTTGTGACAGTATCTGTATTTATAATCCGTAATGACGCACTGCTAGATGGTTCCTCTGGAACTTTGCAGGCAAGGCGGACGTGCATGGCGATGACGTCATGTTGTCCGCTCATTAGGTTGGAGAACCAGATTACAGATACCATTATATATATATATATATATATATATATATATATATATATATATATATTATATATATATATATATATATATATACATACATATATATATATATACATATTGTTGCGGATATGAGAATGTTTTTTTTGTTGTTGTTGTTGTAGTGTAAATTGTTGTAAAGATCACCCTTTGTAAATGTCATGATCCTTGTAAATACCTCCGTAGTGTAAAGGTCAAAGGGCGTCTCGGTAGTTATTCCATAAACACCACATTGCAGGACCCGATAAAACCCTTGTTCAGTAGCTTATATCTTATTATGTGTTTTAGGGTAAGGCCTTGTCGTCCATTAACATGACACTCCATTGCACCGAGTAAAAGAGGTAGATTCCCTTCATTCCCATTCCCAAAACCTCCATTTCCCCTTTTGTCATTGCCAGGCCTCAATTGCCATTGCCAATTACATCCCCTCCAATTGCCGCCATTGACCACGAGGCAGGGTCGGAGGAGAAGGGCGTGTCTCCACCTCGTCATAGAGGGGAGGAGTGAGCCAGCCCCGAACAACCAACCGAGCACGAGGGGTTTGGTTTGAGAGGGCGGAGGAAGAGCGTTTGGGGGAGGTTCGCAAAGGTTGAGGGGCGGGGCCTATATAACCCGCCGCGGGGGCGTTCCCCAAGGAGAGATGAGTCCAAGAGAGGAGCTGAAAGGCTTAGCTGAGCTGCGTGGTGAGGTGGAAAGGAAAGAGCTGGGTCGTCAGAGCAGGGCTGAGTTGTGAGGTTCCAAAAGCAGATCATCCAGGGAAGCACAAAGCCTGCTATTCGTCACCTTGCTCGCCAGCGGCAGCGTCTACGGCAGCAGCAGCAGCAGCGTCCCCAGCAGCCACAACGCTCGCCAGCCATTTGGGGCCTGGACGGCAGTTCGGAGCAGGGCCGCGAAGGAACGGCGGCTGCAGAATGTGCGAATCGTGCTGCCGGACCCAGTGGACTTTCCTCTCCTTCCAGCCAATTCCTATCATCATTCCCCGCGTGAGTCTGTGTCTTCGTTTGTTCTGTCCTGGGTATTAAGTAAGCCTGTTAGATAAGTTAATAATTTGCACTGTGTCACCTGCGTCCCATGTCCCTGTACATAATCGTGACTGCTCCTTTTTGCTTACGTGTACATAATAAACCTCGTTACTCTTCTGTACGTCTTCTTCTTTCTCTTTGCATTCGGTCGCTTTAGAGTTTTCCAGATTGAGTATCTGTGGCACGATACGGCCAACGTTTGGGTGAATTGGGTTTAGTCGGGGAACAACTGTTCGTGCCGCGGTTATACCTCCGCTCGGTAAAATAACATCTAATCCGCGGACCGTAACAATATATATTTATATATATATATATATATATATATATATATATATATATATATATATATATATATATATATATATATATATATATACAGTGGAACCTTGACTTACGAGTGCCCCAACTTACGAGTTTTTCGAGATACGAGCCGTCGCTCCGGCGGTTTATTGCTTTGAGATGCCAGCCGAGATCCGAGTTACGAGCTTTCGCCACCCGGTCACGTGGTTATCTTGCCGTTCAAGTACAGTATCTCTGTCGTATAGCGCTGCATTTTAGTTTTCGCATTTCGGTTATTTTGAGTTTACGCCGCCAGGTGGGTTCCGGTCACGTGGTTATCTTGCCGTGCACGTACAGTACGTATCTCTGTCGTATAGCGCTGCATTTTTTTTTTCGCATTTTGGTTATTTCGAGTTCACGCCGCCAGGTGGGTTCTGGTCACGTGGTTATCTTGCCGTGCACGTACAGTACGTATCTCTGTCGTATAGCGCTGCATTTTTTTTTCCGCATTTTGGTTATTTCGAGTTCACGCCGCCAGGTGGGTTCTGGTCACGTGGTTATCTTGCCGTGCACGTACAGTACGTATCTGTCGTATAGCGCTGCATTTTTTTTCTTCGCATTTTGGTTATTTCGAGTTCACGCCGCCAGGTGGGTTCTGGTCACGTGGTTATCTTGCCGTGCACGTACAGTACGTATCTCTGTCGTATAGCGCTGCATTTTTTTTTTCGCATTTTGGTTATTTCGAGTTCACGCCGCCAGGTGGGTTCTGGTCACGTGGTTATCTTGCCGTGCAAGTACAGTACGTATCTCTGTCGTACAGCGCTGCATTTTTTTTTTTCGCATTTTGGTTATTTCGGAAAATTTCTTAGTTTTAACCATGGGGCCTAAGAAAGTGAGTGGCAAGTGCAGTGCTGAGAAGAAGAAGAGGATGATGTGCTTGGATATAAAACACGCAATCGTCGAAAAACATGAGCGAGGTGTCGAGGAGGACGTATATAACGGCAGAGGAGAAGAGCATGCCAGGCCACAACTTGTTCAGAATGCCGGCGATAGCTCGCCTTCTCTTTGTGGAAAACACGGTGAGATCCTTAACATCCAACAACTAATGGGACGCAAACGGGGCGCCCAGTTTAGCGGTACACACATTGATGAATCACCCTGCCTGTGATTCACCCATGACAGGTTATAGCTGGGTCGGGATTCAAACCCAGGCTGGACAGTTTAGACTTTAGAGTCAAGTGTGCGTACCTCCAGTCCAGGCCATCCTGCCAACTTGTATGCTGCATACAGGTGAAATATAAAGCGCGAGATATTTTTATATATACTGTATATTTTAAAAAAAATTGGTGTGGTTTTTGGCGGGCTGGAACGGATTAATAGCATTTCAATGCATTTCAATGGGGAAATTTGATTTGAGATACGAGCAATTTGAGTTACGAGCTCGGTCACGGAACGAATTAAACTCGTAAGTCAAGGTTCCACTGTATATATATATATATATATATATATATATATATATATATATATATATATATATATATATATATATATATATATAGATATATATACATATACATACATATAGATATATATACACATATACATATACATACATACATACATATATATATATATATATATATATATATATATATATATATATATATATATATATATATATATATATATATATATATATATATATATATATATATATATATATATATATATATATGTATATATATATATATATATGTATATATATATATATATATATATATATATATATATATGTATATATATATATATATATGTATATATATATATATATATATATATATATATATATATATATATATATATATATATATATATATATATAATAATGCGTTGAGTCGAGTCCTTACGCTATTATTATATAGATTATTATTATCTACAGCCAGGGATACAAATACATCTTCAAGTATAAAGTCATTTTTTGACATCGATAGGAAATGAGAGAGTGCTGAAATAACATGGAAATGCAAAGATGCCACATGACGACAAGTACAGTATTCGTGTTCATGAAGCCAAATGGAAGAGCTTTCTCTGTCCCTCGTAATCCATTTTCAAGCCTTCAAGTTCATGTATATGCTAATGCACCTCCATAGCTTGTTCTTCGGCATTATAAAGATAATTTGGCTTTGGTTGATTGATATGGAATACTGTGGGTAAAGGAGTTATGGTTAGGGTTAGGGTTAGTTATGCGTTATGGTTATGTTATTGGTTATGTTATTGAGTTATGGTTATGCGCTTCCCCTTCCCCGAACGAATGAGGGCCCTTGTCTGGGGGTATAGGTAAGGCTGCTAAGATTCTCTGCTTTGTCTCTGTTCTGTACATACCTGTAATTAAATACTGTGTTTGGTACTTCCAACCTGACTGTCGTTGTCATTTTCCATTCATTGACCTAGCATCGCCCGAATTAAAACCGCTCAATCGGGTCCGAAGTACGCGAAGTGTAACGGCACGGGTCACGCGACACACAACCGCTCGGGCATCAGAAATAAGTGTGACTTGTGCGGGGTTCAGTCCCCGTCATCACGGCTGCGTGTGTCCGAAGGTATTGGGGTGGTGACCAACCCTTCCAACTAACCCCTATGGGAAGGGTGACTAACCCTTCCACTCACAGCTGCGGGCTCGGCGGCTGGAGTCGCCCAGCAATCCATCAACCACGAGTTTAGTCGTGGTTGGCGGCCTCAGTGGAACCGGAGTTTGTGGGGGAACGGGGCATACACCCCCCTTTGTACGTCGACGAATCCGGGATCCGCAACAATATATATATATATATGACATGTGAGAAAATTACAAACATATATATATATATATCAAACTAGTTGTTTGTTGCAGTTGTTTTATATATATATATATATATATATATATATATATATATATATATATATATGTATATATATATATGAAAAACCTTATATAATATATATATGAAAGAGGGAAAGAGAGAAAGAGAGAAAGAGAGCAAGAGAGAAAGAGAGAAAGAGAGAAAGAGAGAGCGAGAGAGAGAGAGAGAGAGAGAGAGAGAGAGAGAGAGAGAGAGAGAGAGAGAGAGAGAGAGAGACGTGGCTGTCCATGTAGGTGACTCAGGTAGCTGTCAGTTCAATGCCCCCTGCTTCACCCAGGGTGAGCTCCATGGCCTCGAAGGAGAGTGATACCCAACTCAACTATTCGTAAAGTGAAACAGTCTTCTCTCCTCAATGTGTGCACCCTTTCCTCTCCCGAAGCGCAACCTTTTCTCTCCCAGCATACTGACTCTTCTCTCCCAGCACACTGCCTCCATCCTCCTTCGGCCTGCTCATTCAGGCTGAAACTGCTTCAGCATGTAAGACGTAACTACTAAAGCCACAAGTAGTGAAGGCTCCTCCACCTGCCCCCCTGTGGTGATTAAAATGCCATTAAAAACGGCAGCTGTTTACTTTCGTGCCCAGATCGTATTGCAAGGTCTTTCAGTGCTTTAAAATAAACATAAAGGACAGATAACAGAGGAAAGGAACATGCAGTGCATTCAGAAAGTATTCAGACCCCTTCACTTTTTCACATTTTATGTTCCAGCCTTATGCTGAAATCGTTTAAGTTCATTTTTTCCCTCATCAATCTACACTCAATACCCCATAATGACAAAGAGAAAACAGGATTTTAGAAAGTTTTGCCAATTTATTAAAAAGAAAAAACTGAAATATCACATTGACATAAGTATTCTTCCCTTTTGCTATGACATTTGAAATTTAGCTCAGGTGCCTCCCATTTCTCTTGATCATCTTTGAGATGTTTCTACACCTTGATTGGAGTCCACCTGTGGTAAATTCAATTGATTGGACATGATTTGGAAAGGCACACACCTGTCTATATAAGGTCTCACAGCTGATAATGGATATCAGAGCAAAAACCAAGCCATGAGGTCAAAGGAACTGCCTGCAGAGCTCAGAGACAGGATTGTGTCGAGGCACAGATCTAGAGAAGCCTACAAAAAAATTTCTGTTGCATTGAAGGTTCCCAAGAGCACAGTGGCCTCCATAATTCTTAAATGGAAGAAGTTTGGAACAACCAGGACTCTTCCTAGAGCTGGCCGCCCGGCCAAACTGAGCAATCGAGGGAGAAGGGCCTTGGTAAGAGAGGTGACCAAGAACCCCGTGGTCACTCTGGCTGAGCTCCAGAGATCCTGTGTGGAGATGGGAGAAACTTCCAGAAGGACAACCATCACTGAAACACTCCACCGATCTGGGCTTTATGGCAGAGTGGCCAGACGGAAGCCTCTCCTCTGTGAAAGACACATGAAAGCCCGCTTGGAGTTTGCAAAAAAGCACCTAAAGGACTCTCAGACTATGAGAAACAAGATTCTGTGGTCTGATGAAACCAAGATTGAACTGTTTGGGTCTCGGCACAAAAAATGCCATGCTACTTTCGTCAAGATGGCACAGAGTTCGACATTGTCAGTGCTGTGAAGCGTAAAGCGATGGATATGAGAGTCGGCATGACTGACTGGAGATGCGATAACTGGAGATGAAAGTTGGGTGCCCCCTTGTGATCCGGACAGTGAGACATTCAATACCTCCTCAAATAATGACCAGTCCTGACTTGGCTCTGTCAGATGAATGCCCAAGGGTGTATAGAATTCATTTATTGTGGTTGGGAGGATCTACTCCTGGGTGAAGACCATTCTGCCGTCCAAACATCGGACAGGAACATCAATTGTGCTGTTGATGATGTTTTCATTGTGAATAACCCAAATGTATGAAAAACTATGTTTAATTCGTTTGCATGATTTTCCTGGTTATTTACTGACTGAATTCATATTTTGTCTGGTTATAGCAGCGTTTTATTTCTTATTACCCTGCGCTCGTGAAGCGAAAATCAAGGTTAGGCATTCAGTTGCGTACATGTGGCATACGTGTGGCGTACGTGTCTGCATTTTAAAAATTCATTTTCTCGGCAACTGTTGGTCCGATTGAAACAAAATTTTACCATAGGAGCCTATAGCATTTTTTTTTTGGTGGCCTGGCACCTGTTTTTATTCATAATTATGGTGTCATAGGTCAAGTTGTACGGATGCCATCTTGGAAAAACGTTATACCTCTATCTCTGAAACCGCTGAATGGAAAAAAATTGAAGCTAGGCCCATTGTCAAGTACACCCCATGGGGAATAAGATATGTTAATTATGATGTTATCGGTGCCTTCATGACGTCATATTTCAACAAGTGCAACGCTTAATCTAATCAGTATGAAAAAAAAAATGTTTCTCTGCAACTGTTAGTTCGATGGACAAGGAATTTTGACCATAGGAGCGTCTCATCTGGTGGAATTTTTATTGATAATTATGACGTCATGGGTAACGTGGTACATGTGCCATCTTGGAAAAATCGAAAAACGTTGCACCTCTATATTTCCAAAACCACTCCATGGAAAAAAATTGAAACGTGGCTCATTGTAAAGAACTCCGCATGGGGAATAAGTGTTGTTAATAATGACGTCATTAGTGCCTTAATTAAGATGTCATAATTTGACAGGGACAACGCTTAGTCTGATCAGTTTAAAATTTATTGAGCGTGGTCTACGCAACAATTATGTTAGAGAATGTAAATTTATGATGTCATCGCTCACGTGGTCTGGCAGCCATATTGGATCAAGCCCTTCAAAAACAGAAGAGGTGACTCGCACCAAGTTGACTGCATGGGGTAAGTATTCTATGAATACCATCTGGTTTATGTGAGTGGTGAAAAACGTTTGATGATAGATATTCTCAATAGACCAAGCCCAAAGCAAGGAAACCAATGAGGTGTGAATGTTAGCAAAGTTATAAAATAAAATATAAATTTATTACAAATCAAACAAACATTTTTGGGGAAAAAGTTGGTGCGTCTCATAAATCTCATCATTGTGACGATCTAATCATAAAACCTTATGAATGCTCCTTGTATTGGACCATATTCGTGGAACAAATAATGAACAGAACCTAGATTTAAATGAGAAAATAGATTGGTGAAAATTTCAAGAGGTCTTCATTTTGGAGCATGGGAATAACATTATCATCTTCAGGAAAGCAATTAGGAAGACAACACAAAAAAGATTTGGAAATAACTATGGGGATTATAACAGTAAAAATACCATGTTATAGTAAAAATACCAAATAACCATCAGATGACTGTCAGGTGGTTATATTCATACCTCGTACGTCAGGTTGCGTGCGTGTGCCTGGCACCAAGTCGCTTTGCCGCGGCATTCTCATGGAGGTCCTAGGGGGCTGGTGCCCTTTCTCATCCAAAAACACAAGGTCTTCGAGGCGTGCTGAGCTTGTGGCTGTTGACGAGAGATAGCGAATTTTCATTGTTGATGTCAACAAGCAAATGAAGTTTGCACTCTTTTGAAATTTCTATCTGGGACAATATATCGAGATTCTCTAGTTTCAGAGTGAGATGGAATTTATTGCATCGGATATGAATACTGTATATGACACAATGACACTAATTATCCTTTCGCAGGAGCGTTTCAAATTGCGGTGATATTATTTTGGGGCACTCTATATATACAGTATCCGCGAGAAAAAAAACCAACACATCATGGAGTACAGATGAGGTGCAAACCACTGACAGAGATAAATGAGGAACAACTACGTACATGTCCATTTCCTTGTGACTTAATCACATAATGCTGCATTGTTTTAGTTTGCAAGACAGCCACAGAGCCTCGTCTTCACATAGGAATCCAACGTGGAGGTAACAATTTCAAGACCAGGTAACAATGGTAATTGTGGAGGTAACAATGTCCACCTCCTGCAGCAACCACTACATTGCACTGGCTGCACAAGCACTCAAATCTGGACCTAGGGAATGGCATTCCATGCCTAAATTAGCTCCTGTTCCAGAACATCAAGGGTTGGTGGCTTTATGGAAAAGTTCAAACACGATGATCAACTATATCCCAGAGATGTTCAATTGGAAATAAATCTTGCGAGATGGCAGGACAAAGTGTCATGACATTAACATTGGCAATGAGAAGAACATTCTTTGTTCAAAAGGCCCTGTAAGCATGAGCATTATCAAACATAATGATGACTTCTGGATCAGGTCGTTGAAGGGTGGGCAGCAAATGCTGCGGTAAGATCTCATTAATGTATCGATCTGTCATCAGCTTCCCATGGATACGGATCATGTTGATATGAAAGGTTTCAGCAATACCACCCCGCATCATGAAATAAGATAAGGGTGAAAGGTGCGAGGAGAGCTCGGCGGGTGAAGTACCAATCGAGAATGAAGGTGTGGAGGTTGAAGGAGGTGACAGTGAGGGAGGCATTAAAAGAGAGGCTGAGTATGGTAAAGGGTGATGTGGTTGAGCTTGAAAGTGGTTGGATGTCAATGAAAGATAGTCTGTTGGGAGCCGTTGGTGAGGTATGTGGATGGACATAAAGGACCACCGAGGCACTCTGAAACATGGTGGTGGGATGATGAAGTTGGAAACAGGATTGACGAGAAGAGGAAGAAGTTCAAGGAGGGGCAGAAGGTGAAGGGTACGGGGGCAGAAAAGGCAGAGCAAGAAAGTTACAAGGCAGCCAAGAAGGCTGCAAAGAAAGAAGTAGCAAAGGCACGGCGCAGGTGGCACAGAGGAAAATGTTCGGAGAACGCTTGGATTCGGAAGAGGGTCAGAGAGCGGTATTCAGGATTGCAAAGCAGATAGCGAAAGAGAGGTGCGATGTGATGGGGGTGAGTTGCTTGAAGGATGAAGTGGGACAAATCGGTGTCGACCCAGATGGAATTTAAGGAATATGGAAGAGATATATGGAAATGCAGTTGAATGCAGAATATGAATGGGATGGCAACGTAGAGAGTAACCCAGTTTTAGGACCGGCAAAGAAGACAACTGAGAGGGAAGGAAGCGATAAAAGCAATGAAGAGTAGAAAAGCAGGAGGGCGAACAGGAGTTGTGGGAGAAGCCCCCTGCATGAAAAGCAGCCCAAACGGTCACCCCACCACCTCCAGCTTGGACTATTGGCACTATACAATCTTCGTTGTGGGCTTCATGCACTTGTCTGTGCACTCGGACGCGGCCATCTTGACAATAACCAGAAATCTAGACTCATCACTGAAGGTCACGTGATTCCAATTTCCTGGCTGCTATTGACGGTGCTCTCTGGCCCACTGCAATCGGTGCTGGCTGTGTTGTCTGGTCAGGCGTGGCTTTCTCAGTGGACGCCTGGCACGATAGCCTGCTTGAACCAGTCGTTGGTTAACTAGCCTTCTGGATACAGGCGCGTTTGTCAGTTGCTGCCACTCAGCCCTAAGCCGATTAGCTGACTTGGTACGGCCATTGCGGACTAACCAGTGCAGCTGGCGGTCATCCCTCCTTGTGGTTCTGCCGGGACGTCCTGGCCTCGGTATTGGAGTAGGGACACCCCTCTGAGCATTTCGTTTCAGGATCTTTGACACCTGACCTTGAGTGATGCCATACTGCCGAGCAATAGCACACTGTTTCATGCCGTAATTTCGTAAAGCCAGCACTCCATGACAAACAGCATTGTCGAGTTGACGGACCATCTCCAGAGGAAGCGGCAATAACTTTTGGAGACGTGCAGCAGTTGTTTTCCACTAATACAGAATGCAACAACCCTTGTATACCCGACTGTGAAGCCAATCATCAAATGCACCTGTCCGTACATTTTGTCACGCCACCTCTGATATAATCCTGTTGTTGACTTCTTGCTGCGACAGACAATCAGTGACATGGTTCTTTTAACAAATAAATCACCAAAGTTTAAAAGAAACTCACCAGATTGATATACTGAGTTAAGAAAGTAAACCCAAGTCAAGAAAAAAAAAATATTCCATATTAAATGCCAAGTCTGTATATATATACTGTATATATATATATATATAATGGTATCTGTAATCTGGTTCTCCAACCTAATGAGCGGACAACATGACGTCATCGCCATGCACGTCCGCCTTGTTGGTGGTCTTTGTTGTTGGTGATATATATATATATATATATATATATATACAGTTTTTTTTTTGTATACTGAATCGAGGCTCATGAAAGAGCTAACATTTATTTCACAAACAAATCAACCAGACAAACAAAATATACAAAAAGAGGGAGCGGAAGACAAGATGGGGAGAGAAGGGGAAGCACATAACCACAACAACAGAAGAGAACAGGGACATCGGCAGATCTGTGGAAGGGGGAGGATTGAGGGGTAGTATCAAGCAAATGAACACTTCTAGGAATTTCAGGAAAGAATTTGGGGATGTAAAGAGGCAGATTTGGGGTGTTTGGGGGGAGGAGGCGTGGGAAGGGGGGGGGGGGTGGGGGGGGGGGAGAGGTATAAAACACAAGGTGACCGAAATTAGCGGGGGTAGAAAAGATCAAGGTTTTGGATGGGGGAGGATAAGAGATGGTGGTGAACAGCTGTTTTAAAGACCTGGAGGGTGGAGTGGGATTGAAGAGAGTGAGGGAGTTTGTTCCAGAGGCGGGAGAAAAGAGGAATGAAGGAGTGAAGGTGAGCAGAAAGTCTTGATTTTGGCAGTTTAACCATAAGAGGGTTGCAGGCAGATCTTGTGCGACCTGTAGGAATATTTGGGGGACAGAGCCCAGAGAGAGCTGGGGGGGCAAGGCCAGAGAGGTGTCGGTAGAAGACGGAAAGACCACCAACCTGCCTGCGGTGAGTGAGTGAAAGGCCCTTGGAGTTAGCTTCATCGCGGGAGATTCCAATGATTCTGAACGCTTTGGTTTCAACAGCGTGAAGACGAGCTAGGTGTGAGGCAGGAGCACCAGACCAGAGGGGAGAGCAGTATTCCATAGAGCTGCGGATGAAAGCCTTGTATGTGGTGAGGAGCTCAGGTGTGCCAAGGAAGGACTTCGCACGACGGAGGATGCCCAGTCGGCGATTGGCTTTGGAGGCCAGATTTGAAATGTGGTTTTCCCAGGAAAGATCATGGCAAACAGTGAGACCCAAAAGCTTGAGTGACAGAACTTCTTGGAGAGGATTATTCAGAAAGTGGATGGGAGGGTTGTCCAGTCGGTCTTTTTGGAGAGACATCGTAAGAGTGTGAGATTTATCAGGATTGAAAGACATGTTCCATTTGTTTGAACATGTTCCAAGAACATGAAAGACATGTTCCATATGACACGAAGATCGCGAAATATAGATGTTTTACTTCGAGCCATGCATCGTAATTCGAAGGAGATCCCTGACACATGTTTGGTATGAATGAAAAGCTCTACGTGTGCACATTATTTGTGCGTGTGAACAGTATTGTGAACTTTGAACCTAATTATCTCCATTGTTTAAACGATAATATAATTGTCATTACAACACCATAACTTCGTAAATTTTCACCCAATTAACATAATGTATATATCAAATGAAAGCAAAAAGCATGGGGAATCAGATGCTAGCAAAATCTCAATTTTGGTTTTTGCCCCCAAGTGTGAGCTTTTGGCAGAGCCAGTCATATATATATATATATATATATATATATATATATATATATATATATATATATATATATATATATATATATATATATATATATATATATATATATATATATATATATATACATGTTTATATATACACGGTCGTGGGCAAAAATATTGGAACCTTGCACTTCTTCAAATAATGCACCATTTCTTCCAGAAAATTGTTGAAATTAAAAAATATTTTGGTATCTACATAGGTATTTCTTTGGTTTACAGTGGGACAAAACAAAAAAAGCTGAAAAGTCACTAAATCTTAGCTTATTCCACACAGAAATCCTAATATGGCCTGGACAATATTATTTGCACCTTTTCGAAGTTGTTCGAAATAATTAGATTTCAAGCAAGCGATTCTCCTTTACTTTGGAATTGAACTCACCTGTGGTGAGTTGCAGGTACCTGCAACATAAAAATGACTCATTCAATCAGTTTGAATGGAGAAAAGGAGTAATTCTGCTGTATTGTGTCGCTGTGTGTACCGCAATGAGCATGGAGAAAAGAAAGAAAACCAGAGAATTCTCTGAGGAGGTCAGACACAAGATTGTAGCCACGAATGGACAATCTCAAGGCTACAAGTCCATCTCCAGAGACCTTGATGTTGCTGTGTCCACTGTACGCAATGTTGTCAAGAAGAGGCAAACTTTATAGCCTATTTCAAAAAGAGCAGTAAAATGTCTGGAACAATTACAACTAATGCGGGAGGCCTGGTACATTGTGTTGTTTAGGATTTGTGTATGTCAATGCCCTTTTGTGTATCTCAGTATAGCTTTGCACACTCACTCACACTGTGATGGAAACTCTCATAACAATTCGTAAAGAAAATACAGCAAATGAATTACCTGATCCTCGTTAAATATGACGCACTGTACCGCCCTTGTAAAGGAAAGACATTCATTGCTTGACCTTTGTTTTCACAACTTCAGGAAACATCATACAGAATGCTAAAACGATTTGAAACATACACCACGTCAGCGATCTTACAAAATGCCTTTGTTGTCTTATACAATACTGCCCCATGGGCTTACTTCTCTAAAACGGACTCTTTCTGCCCTATATCTATATTCTATTACAATATCAAAGATTTTTACAGGGAGGTGACACCGACCGCTGCCGTAGTCTTCGGTTTCACGATACAAGAGGCTGAGGTATGGTATCGCAGAGACCCTTGCTTTTCTCCAGGCCCTGTTTCATTGTCTGCAGGCCACCATGGACAGTTAGACCAAGGAAAGACAGGAAGCAGCCATAAACGTACAAAAGTCGTCACAGTTTCCTTCTCTTTCTTGCCACTTCCCAATGTGCCCCTCCTCCTCCAAATTCTGGAGTCTAACCTGGAAATAATACAGTAGCTATGATACGTAGGCGAATGGTCGGATGTTCGTTTCAAAATATCAACACCTGGAAGATTCTGCCTCCAAAATGTAATTGTTTTGAATGGGGTTATTTGGGGTAGAGGGTCGAGCAAGTGCAAATTTTGAAGAGATATAAAACCAAAGCTTCCTTTCACAGGACTTTCCCACATGTAGCCTTGGCTGCTTGTACCAACCATGCTCCGGTTAGCTAATCGCATATGTGGTTTTCTCAAAAAACTGCAGGCATTTAAATAAAACCACAAACAGGGAAGAAAAAAAAAAAGACCGATTCCTGTGCAATAAACACTATAGTATAGTTTATGGCTAACTGGATAAAATTTGGCATAAACTTAATAAAATAAATGGAGACAAGATTTTCAAAAGGTTGCGATAGGAGTGGTGCAGCAATTATTTCAATGTGTGATGTTCAACACACCTGGTGTCACACAAGGTTTCCAGGAGCTATTTTATCTCACTGTATTTTTAAATAAATAAATTTAAAGTATAATTGTCAGTCTATCCCCTTAATAATTTTGACATTGAAGGTTTTCAATTCCACATTGCTAATTTTGTCTTCTGTCCACAGGACTGACGTTATCACTCAAGTAGGTGCAGAGATTTTTTTTTAGCAGCATAACTTGTTTGCCTTTACTCCTTTCAGAAATGAAATAGGGGATTTAGTTAGAGTTCAAGAGTATTAGGGGGAAAACATATTAATTCTTTTAATTGAAAAAATACAAACGTATAATATATATACATATGTAAACACACACACACACACACACAGAGACACACACACACACACACACACACACACACACACACACACACACACACACACACACACACACACACACACACACACACACAAATATGTATATATACAGACAGACTTGGCATTTAATATGGAATATTTTTTTGTGGGGGTGAACTTACTTTTCAAGATGACTTAGAACCAAAAGTTCATTGGAATTATGTTGAAATTATTCTAGATTTTGTTAATGTGACCTTTAAAAGAAACAAAAACCATATTTGACATTTCGAAGCAAATAAATTGATCCTTGAAAGTGATGCAAACTGATATCGAACTCAATTCACAGACAGTACTGTGTTAAACTTCTGTACGTTTTCCAGAAGTATCTCTTTATTTTGCACATTAGCCAATTTTTTTTTCAACAAAAACAAAAGTTAAATTACGACTGGGATTACGGACAGTAAAATTACAGTTCAGTACTTCGTGTAACCCCCACGAGCATTTAGGAGAGCACGTACACGTTGAGGCATGCTGTTCACGAGATTTGCCAAGGCAGCCTGCTTGAACCAGTCGTTGGTTGACTAGCCTTCTGGATACAGGCAAATTTGTCAGTTGCTGCCACTCAGCCCTGAGCCGATTAGCTGACTTAGTACGGCCATTGCAGACTAACCGGTGCAGCTGGCGATCATCTCTCCTTGTGGTTCTGTGTGGACGTCCTGGCCTCGGTATTGGAGTAGGGACACCCCTCTAAGCATTTCGTTTCAGGATCTTTGACACTGACCTTGAGTGATGCCATACTGCCGAGCAATAGCACGCTGTTTCATGCCAGAATTTCGTAAAGCCACCACTCCATGACAAACAGCATTGTCAAGTTGACGGACCATCTCCAGAGGAAGCGGCAATAACTTTTGTAGACGTGCAGCAGTTGTTTTCCACTAATACAGAACGCAACAACCCTTATATACCTGATTGTGAAGCCAATCGTCAAATGTACCTGTCCTTACATTTTGTCACGCCACCTGTGATATAATCCTGTTATTGACTTCTTGCTGCGAAAGACAATCAGTGACATGTTCTTTCAACAAAGACATCACCGAAGGGTAAAAGAAACTCACCAGATTGATATACTGAGTTCAGAAAGTAAACCCAAGTCAAGAAAAAAGAAATATTCCATATTAAATGCCAAGTCTGTGTGTATATATATATATATATATATATATATATATATATATATATATATATATATACACAACAACAACAACATGCATTTTAGGCCATTTTCCCTGCAAGAGCGGGAGTTATATATATATATATATATATATATATATATATATATATATATATATATATATATATATAGTCATCTTCGCTATATCGCGGTTCACTTTTCGCGGCTTCGGTACATCGCGGGTTTTTCTCGCTAGTATATGTAAAATTATATCGCGGATTTTTCGCTATATCGTGGGATTTTGCGGTATAAATGTATTTTTATATACTATTATTTTAAATATTTTTGTGGTAAAATAAGCATTTTCTAGCCTAAAAAATTAAAAAACGTAAAAAAAGAAGAAAAATACAGTAATTAAAACATATTACAAGAAATAAAATACTGTACATAGTGTACAGTAGAAGAGTAGACAAAGAGACAAAGAGTCGTGCGTATGGAAAACGCAGATGCGGCAGCTTCCACTTGCGCTAGTTACCCACATAATGGGTAACTGTAATGCTCTTTCTGGCTGTGCAGTACATTCATCATCGTCATCACCTTCATCGTCATCAGTACTGCACAGCTAATTCTTCATCATCATCTTCATCACGCAAGTTGTAGTATTGAAGAGCCGGGGCTCTTGCTTGATACGGACGAAATGACGGGCAAGACACAAACTCGTCCGAAAAGATATTTATTCTCAAAACCAACTCGCGAACACTAAAAAGCCCGTTTATCGGGCTGCATTATAAAGCACAACCAGAAACCGAAACCGAAAGCCACGCCTCTCAAGCGTGGCGTGCTTCGGTGGTCACGTGATCAACAGGTGTAGCTGATTATACCAGCACGCGCGGCACGCTTTGGCGGTCACGTGACCAGCCACTCTGGCGCCGGGGAACCCCGCCGGTGACGTCACCGGCTGGAGCAAGGAGATTCTGATGCTGGTCTTGCTTGGGGGACCCATGGGTCACTACAGTATCTTCAATGGTGAGTACCCATTAGAATTTTATATGTTGTTAAAATTACGTATGTTTAAGAGTGTAAAAAGTGTTTAAGAGTAAAGGAAGTGTTTATAAGAGTATGGGAAAGGTTAATAAGAGTGTGAGAAAGGTTAATAAGAGTGTGGGAAAGGTTAATAAGAGTGTGGGGAGGGTCATAAAGCTTTAAAATATATATAAATAATAAAATAAAAATATGGTCACTACTTCGCGGATTTTCGTCTATCGCGGGGGGTTCTGGAACGCAACCCCCGGGATAAACGAGGGATCACTGTATATATATATATATATATATATATATATATATATATATATATATATATATATATATATATATATATATATATATATACATATATATATACTAGCGGGGTCACCCGTGGGAATCCCACGGGCATGGATGTGTGTGACATTTCGACATATTGAGTTATATGCTGCACATTCATTTTTACAAAATGGTTACTGGCAAGTCATCAGATCCAGAAATGGTGTGATGAACACAATTTATTTATTTCACATAATATGTGACCCCTCACTCCTCTCCACCTGACACTCTCCTGTCTCCACCTGACACTCTCCTGTCTCCACCTGACACTCTCCTGTCTCCACCTGACACTCTCCTCTCTCCACCTAGCACTCCTCTCCTCTCCAAACCCTCACATCCCTCTCCTTTCCAATCCCTCACCTCTCCAATCCCTCACACTCCTCTCCTCTCCAATCCTTCACACGCCTCTCCAATCGCGCCTCACACTCCTCTCCAATCGCGCCTCACACTCCTCTCCAATCGCGCCTCACACTCCTCTCCAATCGTGCCTCACACTCCTCTCCAATCGTGCCTCACACTCCCCTCCAATCACTCCTCTCCAATCGTGCCTCACACTCCTCTCCAATCACGCCTCACACTCCTCTCCAATCGTGCCTCACACTCCTCTCCAATCGGCTTTCCCCGTCTCGTTTCTCTCCTTTTTCTCCCGTCTCGTTCTTTTTCTTGCTCCAAATCGGCCCGTCGGAATCGGAAATCGGCCCGTCTCGCCCGTCGGCCCGTCGGAATCGGAAATCGGCCCGTCTTGCTTTTGTGCTTGTGCGTAAATAAATTGTGTTCATGACACCATTTCTGGTGTTGGGCTAGCGGCTAGGGTGCCGGCTTAGGATCCTGGGTTCGAATCTCGGTCGATCGCCGAATTAATGCCAGGGGGGTTGACTCAGCCTGTCATCCTTCCGAGGTCGGCTAATTGAGTACCAGTTCACTGGTAATTCCCTGTTTGTCGTTGAAGGCGGCAAAAAGGGTTGGCGTCAGGAAGGGCATCCGGCCGTAAAACATTGCTTCAAAAAGGGGACAAAAAAACAACAACTACCACGGTCCCCGAAAAGGCCAACCCCCGCTTTGCGGGGAAAAATGGCCTCTAAACGGTGGTTTTTACACCATTTCTGGATCTGATGACTTGCCAGTAACCATTTTGTAAAAATGAATGTGCAGCATCTAACTCAATATGTCGAAATGTCACACACATCCATGCCCGTGGGATTCCCACGGGTGACCCCGCAAGTTTGCATTGACGTTCGTCGATGGACTCGTTCGCCCGTCTCATTCGTTTTCTTGCTGCATCCTGTTCAAGTCTGCGTTCTTCATCGATCGTCTCATTCATTTTGGAAATAGACGTTTCCACGCAGCGCATGAATTGTCACGATCCTCAAGAGGAATTTGTCTCGTAATCATCAAATGATAAATGGCAAGTAAATTATATTGTGGAAAATTAAAGATTTCAAATAAACCTATTTAAAGTGTATTCGCACATAACTAATTTTAAAAAACGAAGAAATATCTCTCGGTAATTTCCTGAAACATATTTTACTTCCGGCTAATAATGTTGAATTAAATAAAAACGAAGAAATATATGTCGGCATCATTGTTGACGTTTTTGTGACGACTGTCATCAAACGAAAAAGTAATATATCTTAACGGAAAAGCAAAAGCGAATTTTTAATATATATCGACACGTTGCCGTCGGTGTCATGTTGGGCGGTGTATGATACACCATGACGCGATTTTTAAAAATATATCTCTGCATTTTCCCGCGTGTGTGGAATGTTCTCAATTATTGCTGACACCGAGTCCAAAACCATCGATAAAAATGAAATCATATGGTGAGTTAGATTGGAGATAAAGGCGTGAGAGAGACTCAATGGCCTTGAAGTTGAAGTTACAGGCGTTTGAGAATTCATTTCGTTCTATAAACGGCAACTTTCATTGGATTTCCTTCCCGTTTTTTTTCAACCGAGTCGAAAACTATGTTAGCGACTGTGAAAAATGAAATGATATATCGAATTTTTAATATGTATCGACACGTTGCCGTCGGTGTCATGTTAGGCGGTGTATGATACACCATGACGCGATTTTAAAAAATATATCTGCATTTTCCCGCGTCTGTGGAATGTTCTCAATTATTGCTGACACCGACTCTAAAACCATCGATAAAAATGAAATCATATGGTGAGTTAGATTGGAGATAAAGGCGTGAGAGAGACTCAATGGCCTTGAAGTTACAGGCATTTGAGAATTCATTTCGTTCTATAAACGGCAACTTTCATCGGATTTTCTTCTCGTTTTTTTTCAACCGAGTCTAAAACTATGTTAGCGACTGTGAAAAATGAAATGATATATCGAATTTAAAATAGATATCGACACATTGCCGTCGGTGTCATGTTGGGCGGTGTATGATACACCATGACGCGATTTTAAAAAATATATCTCTGCATTTTCCCGCGTGTGTGGAATGTTTGTGGAAAATTAAAGATTTCAAATAAACCTATTTAAAGTGTATGCGCACATAACTAATAAAAAAAACGAAGAAATATCTCTCGGTAATTTCCTGAAACATATTTTACTTCCGGCTAATATGTTGAATGAAATAAAAACGAAGAAATATATGTCGGCATCATTGTTGACGTTTTTGTGACGACTATCATCAAACGAAATAGTAATATATCATAACGGAAAAGCAAAAGCGAATTTTTAATATATATCGACACATTGCCGGCGGTGTCATGTTGGGCGGTGTATGATACACCATGACGCGATTTAAAAAAATATATCTCTGCATTTTCCCGCGTGTGTGGATTGTTCTCAATTATTGCTGACACCGAGTCTAAAAGTAAAAATGGTGAGTGAAAATGAAATCATATGGTGAGTTAGATTGGAGATAAAGGCGTGAGAGAGACTCAATGGCCTTGAAGTTACAGGCCTTTGAGAATTCATTTCGTTCTATAAACGGCAACTTTCATCGGATTTTCTTCCCGTTTTTTTTCAACCGAGTCTAAAACTATGTTAGCGACTGTGAAAAATGAAATGATTTATCGAATTTGATTTGAAATAAAACTGGGGGAGAGCAAGACACCACGGGCCTACAAAACAGGACTCAAAGCTATGCGAGTTAATAAAATGGTGGATATTTGTTTATAGCCACTCCCAGAATGGGTGGAGCTATGGGTGGAGCGACTCTGCAAACCGAGTAAGCCACACCCCGGACAGACACCCAACAGATAGACAGACAGACAGACAGAATCATCTACGGCTATTATAATATAGATATATATACATATATAAATATATATATATATATACACATATATATATATATATATACACATATATATATATATATATACACATATATATATATATATATATACACATATATATATTGTTACGGCCGCGGTTAAAGATGTTATTTACCGAGCGGTTGGTATTACCGCGACCGAACAGTTATTCCCCAACTAATACCCGATTTGCCCCAAACTTTGGCCGGATCGCGCCACCGCTATTCAATCGGGAAAACTCTAAAGCGACCGAATGCAAAGAGGAAAACGAAGGCAAAGAAAGGTTTGGAAATACTACTAAATTTATTTACTATTCACACACATAAGCAAAAAGACAGCAGTCACGTTTATTTACAAGCACATGAGACGTAGGTGACACAGTGAAAATACTAGCTTATACAGACTTATTGTTACTACCCAGGGACAAGACAAAAGACAGACTACGAGCACACTTACACGGGGAATGATGATAGGGATGGCCGGTGGGTGGCTGGTGGATGGCTGGCGGGATAGGGAGGTCCAACTAGTTCTGCAGCTGATCGACTCGTGGGCAGCCGCCGCTCCTTCGTGGCCCTGCTCCAAACTGCCGTCCAGGCCTCACGCTGCTGTGGCTGCAGTTTTGGTGGCTCCAGCTGCAGCAAATGCAGTTTCAGTGGCTCGAGCTGCAGCAAGTGCAGTTTCGGTGGCTCGAGCTGCAGTGAGTGCAGTTTCGGTGGCTCGAGCTGCAGTTCAACCCTGGACTTCTTCTCGTGTCTCTGTCGTCAAAGCTCATCTCCCTTGTCTGCCGCTTGGGAAACGCCCTGCCGTGGGTTATATAGGCCCCACCCCTCAACCTTCGCGAACCTCCTCGATCTTTCTTTCCACACCCTCTCCAAGTCCAACCCCTTGTTCGTGGTTGGTTGAGTGGGGCTGACTCACTCCTCCCCTCTATGACGAGGTGGGGACCCGCCTTTCTTCCCCAACCCTGCCTCGTGGTCAATGGCGGCAATTGTTGGAGCGGAGGTAGTTTCCAATCGACGAAAGGGGGAATGGAGGTTTTTGGGAATGGGAATGAAGGGAATCTATCTCTTTCACTGGTGCAATGGAGTATTTCAATTAATGGGAGACACAGCCTTACCCTAAAACACATAATAAGATATAACTGTTGAACAGGGGTATTCTATGATTAGCTGTGGTGTGGATGCTTTATGGGCTAATTATGGGACGCCCTTTGACCTTTACACAGCTCCGAAGGCAGGAGGCGCAGAATAATAATAACAATAATAATAATACACACAATCAAAAAAATATACAGTCCTCATATCCGCAACACTGCACCCTCCTCCTCTTAGGCACGTCCCGGGCCTACAACTTTTATTTAGTGTGACACGTAGGTGTAGTTCCCTCTACTTTTAACCTGACCCTGAGTGCGACAGTTTTAAAACATAAATAAATGTGTCCCGCTGCTCCATTGCACCCTGACCTAACAGACACGCCCACAGTTAACCGAATTGCGGAATGGTCTTCAAACTACACACTGACGGTGGGGAGCATTATTTACAGTGACGCTATTTTTATTTACAAAACTAACCCAGGACCTGTAATTGTTCTTTCTGGGGGGGAGACAGTCTGCTCTGCATCAATGCACCATGAAAGCACCCAAAAACGCACCAATACACCCCCAAGCACCAATCGGTGCAGTCATCACTGTTCATCAATGTTCAACAATAAAAAATAAATCAACAACCCCTAACCCTGCAGGTGGTCTCTTGCTCTTCGGCTCCCTCTGCTGGTTATTATTATTGTCTTCCAGTTGTTGTCTTTCTTTCATTTTCTTACTGGCGGCCTATTTGCAATACAGTGTGCCCAATGTGTCCTTTTTATTTTCTTTATTTATGGCCCACAGGGCCGACTCGTGTGGTTCACCTGTGGGGCATCGGTGCCCTGTGGCCAAGGTCCGCCAGCAAGATTTCGGGCCCTCATGGCCGGTTCCAGCAGAGGGGCCATGCCCCAACCCATGGGGTCCATAAGTGGTGCTCGGCCACAGACATGTGGTCCATAATGTGGTGCATCGATGCAGACAGCTGGTTCTGAGAGTGCCGGGCGCACAATGGCCGACTCACGCACGCTCCCCTCAGCGCCAAATGGCGCACAGGTCATGTGGGAGACAAAAGAGACAAATGAGCGAGGGGTAAGGTCACAAGGGTACACATCAATAAGGCAATGCAAGGCGAAATGCGTACGGAGGGCGAAGTGAGAAAGCTCGTCCCTACCGTACGTCACCCCCCTGTCACCTACACTACCCTTGCCCTTACCCCATATGTACAAAATTCTACACCTTTACAAATTCGTCACTACTGTCACGTCTTCCCCTTATTTCCCTTATACCAAATTCGTCTTCACTCCCCCACTATCCAAAATTTGCCATCATCAATTCATCATCAATCCTCATAAGGAGGAAGAGATGGAACATCAAGCACAATGTCACACCCACGTCATGATGCGTCTCACAATCCAAAACATTTGCATCATAAAAATAATAAAAACATGGCATGGTGTGGAGTACCTGTCACCTCAGGTGAGTGGTTGCAGATGGTGCGAGGAGATCCTTCATCCTATCTATCCTCTAAATGACTTTAACACACTTTACACTACCCGGGGTCTCTCCCTGCCAATGCATTGGCCAACTTACACTATGGGTTCTAAAAACCAATGCCCATTGACCAAACTGTGGTGCTTCTCAAATTTGGGGTCTCACTCCCCCGATTCATCTCCCGGTGCCCTTGCACAATTTCTGGGCTGTGACGTGTAGCTCTCCCAGCAGGTCTACCCACCTGCACACCTCCACCACTGCAGTTGCCACCCGAGCTTACCTAGCTCCTCACCCTAACCTAACTAACTGGGGAAGGCCCCTCCTGGCTCTGTCACCCCACTCGGTGCCCTCTGGCACTGGGCTACCCGGGTCCGTCCTCCGGATCCTCAGGCCCCATCCACAACAACTACCGGCTCCCAGAGCCCACCTGCGGCCTCACCTGGCCGACATCCTCACAGTGGTGGAGTACCCAATCCAACTACACACACTAACAGGCTACACGCCCAGCCATTTCCACAACACTAATGCACCCATCCAAATACCATTCTTTCACCTCGCACCACAGATGCCAATATCCAACCACAATTTACCTATACCCTCTACCTAACACTTACACTACCCGCCCCGGGTATTCGTGATGGGGGTCCATCCTTCCCCCATTCACACCTTCACACCATCCACTCCACTCCACAATTTCCACCATACTCACTCCACGACCATCCATTCAAATCCTCCATATATTCCACACACCTGTTCCTCATACCTGTTGTTGCACACCTGTGCACTCACACCTGGTGCCACCTGCACCCTCCTTCCTTCCTGGACCATTTGGTCAGTACAATACACAATCACCTTCACCATTACTCAAACACTGCTCCATACACCTGTTCAGTTGCACACCTGTGCAATCACACCTGTTCAATCCTCACACACTGCTCAATACACTTGAATACACCTCCAACACTCACACGGCATCATCTGAACTACCTGTTGCCCTGCTAACTTAGTGCTCCCCGTCTTCCCTTTAAACTAAGCACATACCACGTCATTATCATCCACACTAATCTACCTGCGTCCCCACTACAGGTATCCTTGTCACTAACTAATCTTAACGTTACCTAATGTCATCTTCTAGGGCCCTACACACAATATCCTAACCCACCCGGGCTAGTTTTCACTGCCATCAACCCCATAAGCTAGTGCTCCTTTGCCCCCCCCTGTGAGGGATGGTGGATTGCCCATCCCACCACATCGGGGAGGTCCCACTATCAATTTTGCTCACCAAATTTCAGCCAATCAAAAATTTGCCAATCATCTGCCAATCACTGTACCATTACCAATCATCACTCTGCCAATCCTTTGCCAATCATCAAATTTTGTTTTTCTAATTTCGGGGCCAAAACACTATCCTCATCACCCGTCTACTTATTAGATCCTCTCGGTGCGCCAATTCCCTTCTAAAGCTCGGCTTCGTACAGCCGAGCAATGAATGCGGGTTGTTTTGTGCCAGCGGCTGGATACGTCCCGCATTCGGGGCAGGGACGGGGGCTTACCCGGGCCGAGATCCCACGCACCATCTCGGCACAGAGCCATCCAATGTCCCGATCTCGACCTGCCGGCACGTCTCAACAAAAAGTGGTCGCCATGACGACCCTTTCTATCGGGCTGCCCGTTCCGCCTAGCGGTGCACGGACGCTGCCGTTCCCAGCGCGGCCCAGCGTGGATCATGTACGGCGGTCCTTTCGAACCCGCCGTGCTTCGGATCCCCGCTGGTTCTCGCGGCACGCGAAGCCCGGTACGCACCGAGGGCCCGATTCGGCTATAAGTCGCTCTAACCGCTAACCCGGTTACCGTCGATGCCTCACCTGCATGCTTACACGCATACGCTACCCCTTCCTTGCTCATACATCCAGCCGTTTCCCTGCTCTTGGTCATTGCACCTTTTGGTCATTGCACCTTCTCTTACACACCCAGGTACACTCATTCCACTCACAGACTTGGTCACACACCTGACCACCGAACACCTTGGCACACATTCGTCGCTCGCACACCTCACCAACACACCTCTTCGCGCCCCCTCCTCGGTCACCTCCTCTGTGACAATCACAGGTGTGCTCTCACTCGCACACCCAACCACGTGCCTCACCACCAACTCAAGTGTGCATTCCCACACACGCTCTACCATTCCAGGTGTGCATCCTTCCATGCCAGGTGTACATCCTCGCTCACCTGTCACAACCAACTCACGCTCCGTGTCACTCTCACTACTTTCACCTCCACTCTCGGTCGCGCACTCACCCTTATTCTTGACAGCGCACTCTTTCCTCATGCCCCTGTCCGTTACACACCTTTCTCGCGCATCCTCTTGCGCACACTTTTTCGTTACTTCCTCCGTAACACTCACCACACCGCGCTTCCATGTGCTCCCTCGCACACGCGCTACTACCGACTCACTCTCGACAGCACACTCACTGGTCGGCGCGCACTTTTTCCTCACACACCCCATGGTCGGACATTCTCGCACACCTCTTTTTTAGCACACCAGACCTGTCGCACACTTCACCAACGGCCTCTCACGAACACCCGGGTCCACAACAACCCCCAAGCCGACTGAAGCTCCCCTCACATCATGTACATTTCCGATTATATCGCCACTCACCTTGGCACCTCTTCGTCGCACCTCTTCTGCCACCTGCAAACTCTTTATTTGGTTAGTGAGAAGCACATCATGAGTTGAGCACCGACCTTGTACATATTCCATCACCTCCTCCTGGATTTCTCTCTTAGTTTCTGTCCGTCTCTTCTTAATTTCACTCACCTCTTCTTCCACTTCCTCTCATTTTTGCTTCACCTCTTTTATTTCCCGGTGCGTCTCCTCAAGTTCGTCCTCTAAGGCTACTGTGACCGTCTCTATGTGCGTCCTTACCTGGCGGTCCTTCGTCTCCATTATCTCTGTCACCTCGTCCAACCTCATTGTCAGTCCCTCACGTACCATCTGACATTGCCTCTGTGTCGCTATCAAGTCCTTTTTTATGTCGTTTTGTGTCGCTTTTAACCCTCCTAGTACCGCAGTGTTCCTTTGAACCTGCTCCACTAACTCCGTTTGTCCCTCTGTCAGCTGTTCCACCTCCTCCGTCAGATCTTCTATTCCCCCTTGTAACTTTGCCGTCCCATTTCTCACCTCTTTCTCTATACGCTTTTTGCCTCGCTTTACCTCCTCGCGTACCCCCGAGACCTCCTCACTTACACCTCGTCGTATCTCCTCTTTCATCTCCTCCCTCTCTTTTGTAGATGCCACCCTCATCTGTCCCAATTCATCCCTCTGAGCATCCAGTTTGGTTTCTACCCCGATTCTCACCTCCTCTATCTGGTTCCCCATCTGTTCGATTTCTCGGGCGGATTGCTCCCCTATCTCCCGCAATTTGTCTTCCATCCTATTTTCTAACCCCATTAAACCATTTTTCACCCCCTCTAACTGATTCTCCTGGGCAGCCATTCTATTTTCCACCCCCGTTAACCCATGTTTCACCCCTTCTATCCCATTGTCTAACCCCTCAAATTTCTTGTCTAATCCCTTAAGATTATTGTCTAACCCCTCAATTTTAGCTTCTAGCTGTTCCCCCATTTCTCCCATTTTGCCCCCCATTTTGCCCCCCAATTGCTCACTCTGAGCCCTCATTTGCTCACTCTGAGCATCCATCCGGTTCCCCATTTGTCCCATAAGGGCCCCCATCATTCTGTTTTCCATTTTCTCACTATCAGCCCTCCTTCTGTCTTCCATTTTTTCACTATTAGCCCTTATTCTGTTTTCCATTTGTTCCATACTGTCGTTTTTTTTCTGCATTTCCACCATGAATAGGGCCATGAAGGCTTATATTTGGGCCGCGCTCATTGGTTCCGCGGCCGTGGCCCCCTCAACCACGTGCGCGAGAGCGCCATTTTGTGCTCCTGATACCCCCTCAACCACATTGCCAATGTTCTCCTCCTCTCTTTCATCCACATACATTTCCCCGAGGTCCTGGGTCGATTCCACCCCGTCTATCTCTAGCTTACCCACCGGCATCCGATCGCCTTGACCAGCCATGGCGCGATTTCAAAATTCGGGTTTTTTTTTCTTTAAAACACAATTTTTCAGCAGCTCGTAATTTTGAGCGCGTTAAGCGCGCTTCGGGCCTCGTATCCCACTCCTCGACACCAATTGTTACGGACGCGGTTAAAGATGTTATTTACCGAGCGGTTGGAATTACCGCGACCGAACAGTTATTCCCCGACTAATACCCGATTTGCCCAAACTTTGGCCGGATCGCGCCGCCGCTATTCAATCGGGAAAACTCTAAAGCGACCGAATGCAAAGAGGAAAACGAAGGCAAAGAAAGGTTTGGAAATACTACTAAATTTATTTACTATTCACACACAAAAGCAAAAAGACAGCAGTCACGTTTATTTACAAGCACATGAGACGCAGGTATTGGGGCCGCGCCCCCGTGTGCATACCTCACGACCGAACGCGCTCCCCGTGTGCGAGCCCAGACCTCGCAAAGCCCGTCAAAAGCAAGGACGAGGAAGCCCTCGTATCTCAAACATTTTCTCTCCAGAAACATAAACCTCTCGGTTAGTACGGGTAGCGGGTACTGATACGGGCTCGGGTACGGGTTCGGGTTCGGCCTCGGGTACGGGCTCGGGTACGGGGAGCGCGTTCGGTCGTGAGGTATGCACACGGGGACAGTGAAAATACTAGCTTATACAGACTTATTGTTACTACCCAGGGACAAGACAAAAGACAGACTACGAGCACACTTACACGGGGAATGATGATAGGGATGGCAGGTGGGTGGCTGGTGGATGGCTGGCGGGATAGGGAGGTCCAACTAGTTCTGCAGCTGATCGACTCGTGGGCAGCCGCCGCTCCTTCGCAGCCCTGCTCCAAACTGCCGTCCAGGCCTCACGCTGCTGTGGCTGCAGTTTCGGTGGCTCCAGCTGCAGCAAATGCAGTTTCAGTGGCTCGAGCTGCAGCAAGTGCAGTTTCGGTGGCTCGAGCTGCAGTGAGTGCAGTTTCGGTGGCTCGAGCTGCAGTTCAACCCTGGACTTCTTCTCGTCTCTCTGTCGTCAAAGCTCATCTCCCTTGTCTGCCGCTTGGGAAACGCCCTGCCGTGGGTTATATAGGCCCCACCCCTCAACCTTCGCGAACCTCCTCGGTCTTTCTTTCCACACCCTCTCCAAGTCCAACCCCTTGTTCGTGGTTGGTTGAGTGGGGCTGACTCACTCCTCCCCTCTATGACGAGGTGGGGACCCGCCTTTCTTCCCCAACCCTGCCTCGTGGTCAATGGCGGCAATTGTTGGAGCGGAGGTAGTTTCCAATCGACGAAAGGGGGAATGGAGGTTTTTGGGAATGGGAATGAAGGGAATCTATCTCTTTCACTGGTGCAATGGAGTATTTCAATTAATGGGAGACACAGCCTTACCCTAAAACACATAATAAGATATAACTGTTGAACAGGGGTATTCTATGATTAGCTGTGGTGTGGATGCTTTATGGACTAATTATGGGACGCCCTTTGACCTTTACACAGCTCCGGAGGCAAGAGGCGCAGAATAATAATAACAATAATAATAATACACACAATCAAAAAAATATACAGTCCTCATATCCGCAACAAAATATATATATATATATATATATATAGTCACGTGAAAAAGAAAAGGGGGCAATACCACCCCATGTAAGTACACCCCATGTAAAGTTTTGACTTTTTCAACATATTTCAACATACAGCTATTTGATCTTCATTTCAACAATATTGATAGATAAAGGTGATATAATATAACAAATATCATGAAACATTTACATTTTGTAGTCCATTGTATAATTTAAACAAACATAAATGCAAATTTCGCATGTGGAAAAAGTAAGTACACCCTTGACTCTAATAGGTGGTATTGCCCCCTTTGGCAGAAACAACCTCAAGTAGGCGTTTCTTATAACTGTCTACCAGTCTCTGACCATCTCTGTCGGTTGCGGCGATGGGCAGCCGTCATCACGGGGCCTCTGTATGGTCTTCTGGTAGTCAGACCATAGTCATGCAGTCGTCTTCGTGCAGTATCATTGGAGACCCGTGGGTTTGCACGCCCCGGAGTTTCTGCCGCAGTGCGGGATGCTGGACGGAATCGATCCTGCAGGTGACTTCGGACCATCTGCCTGTCCTGCCTTGCAGTGGTGACTCTTGGCCTCCCTGATCGAGGTCTGTCATCTGCAGAGTTGTGGAGGGTGTCTCTGTCCACCAGGGGCGATATCGTCTGGTGTGAACAGCCAAGGCGACGTGCCACCTCACGGTAGCTCAGTCCGCCTTGCAGCATGCTCAAGGCACGCTGCCGTTGACCCTTGACAATCGTGGCATGTTGATTGAAATGCCCATTTTGCACTGGCCTTTTTAAAGCCAATATCAAGACATCACGTGCAGCTCATTAAAATCATCCCGTACCCCTTGGCTAATCACTGACAGTCAATACGGCTGTTCAACAGCTGTGCTATGAAGTGACCATTGAAGGTTCAAGTTACCATCCGTGACCGTTTTGTCTGACAGAGAGGACACTATTGTCCACAAATAAGTTCACACATTTACTACACGCAGTGTTATTGTTGATATTTAAAGGTTTCAAAGGTGGTAAGTTTCTTTTGCGTTTCAGTATATATATATAAATAATATTTGTTGGTGATATATATAATAAAAGTTGAGGCACATAAAGGTAATTTGGCCTATCATGCCTGTGTTGTGTCCAACACTTCCCGTTTCAGAGACAGCTTGCAGTGATGGCAGCTCTGTAACAGCCCATTTGTGGTGCCCTCCTGCATGGGAGTGAAAGGGTTCAGACAGATGGGCTGGACGGAGAAGCAAGGGGCTGTGACAGAAATTGTTTTTCCCGTTTTCTGTTCTTACAATTTTGCCTTTTAACTTCCCCTTTGCAGAAATTCATTTTATACATTGTAAAGTTTGGCCAAAAACAACATATTATGTTTTACTATTATAAGTTACTGTCACATTGTATGGATAGTAGGCAATGATTAATACACAAATCATAAATATAAAACCAAAGGTTCCTTTAACAGGACTTTTCCATATGTAGCCTTGGCTGCTTGTAGCATGCTGCGGTTAGTTAACCACATATGTGGTTTACTCAAAACCCTGCTGGCATCTAAATAACGAGTGGGCCCATTTGGAACAAATTTCCATTGGTCAGAACAGCCTATTAGCATACCTGCCTACTGTCGTACTTCATCATTAACTTGTCTCCACCAAGGGCAGATGTGTTTGGGCCAGGATGGAGGATTGGGAGTGTGGGTGGGGGGGGGGGGGGGGGGCAATTATATGTTCGTTAATATTGATGACAAATACTACTATTGTTATTGGTACCCTGTGCTCGCAAAGCGAAAAGCAGGGTTAGGCATTCGGGTAGGAGGTACGTGCCATTTCAATATTTGGCCATGTCCATCAAAAATGAATAGGACGAACCTTTCTAACCCACCATACCCAATTCTAAAGGGTAATTCTAGGGGGTTCCAAAGGGTAATTCTAAAGGGTTCTAAAGGATCATTATAATGGGTTTCATTCGTTTCTCGGCTTTACCTACTTCATATCAAAATGCCAAACTAAACGGCTTCCTTCGGACAAGAGTGCTATTTTTTTTCATCGTTTTACAATTCCAATGGAGCAGCAGAGCACTTCCCTTCTTGAAATAATTTCCTATTGTGTTGTTATTTCAGAGATATTGTAATTCAGGGTGAGCTGTTGGTGGATGGCCGTGAAAGCAAGGTGCAGGCAGAGATAAGAGGTAATAAATAAGTACTGCAGCACAAACTGAGCAGGTGTAAAATGCTTATGGTAAGAGTAGGAGCATCACGAACAAAAGATGGATGTGATGTTTTCGGAATAATAAAGCCAACACATATAAAAACAATGCATTCGAACAGAAAATTTAATCAAGAATATGAACAGATATAGACTGTTGAAAAGAAGATTTTAAACATCTTTACAACAACACAAGCTTTGGATCAAAGGAATGCCAACTGATCAGTAATCTGTCCCACACTCGCCTCTGACCAGTCAAGCCGAGGCTAGAATATCGGCCAAGCTGTAAACTGTCATCTTTGTGGCTCACAGCAGGGTGTCCATCCGCTAGCATGAGTTGGTGGACATTAAAGACTAGCAGAAGTAACCGGCTTTTCGGGGTGGGGAAAGGGAGGGGAACGGGGGGGGGGGGGGGGGAGAGGTATCGGGGAAGGGAACGGGGGGGAAGGGAGGAGAGGGGGGGAGGGGGAGGGTAGGGGAGGGGGGAGGGGGAGGAGGAGGGGAAGGGGAGCAGTCAGAAGTGGAGGCTCTTTTACTGAGAATTTATATCTTAAAAGGGAGGGGAGGGGAGGAGGGGAAGTGGAGGGGAGGGGGGAGGCAGGAGAGGAAGGGGAGTGGCTCACGTTTCTGAGTTAAGTGTGATGCCAATCAGGAAGAAGAAGAAGCCATATTACCAAATTCATACACTTCCGGAATTGTTTGATTTATTTGTATTCAAATGTCTGGTAATTGTTTTGTATTTATTTATGCGAATGTGTACTTGTATATAACTGTCATTCATTTTAAAAGGCTTCGGCATTATCGAGCGATTTTTTCTATTTATTTTTTTTAACTCCAAAAAAACCACCTTTTTTTTTTTTCAATTGTTTTTTTTTTGCCTAAAACACTCCCAGGCACTCACTGATGAACCTCTGAAAGTTTGATGAAGATCCGTTCAGCCATCTCTGAATAAAACGCGGACACACACACACACACAGACAACTCGCGTTTATATATATATATATATAAATCGGGATTTTAATTTAATTCAAAAATTGATCCAGACGTCTATTCTCTTTCAAACATTCAAACCGACAGAGGTAGTTATTTATCACAGCATCTGTATAATTTTCACCCTTTTACTCAACTCCGTTTCGCTGTTATTTGGTGGAGAAAAAAGTCAACTGAGCTTTATAGATATTTAGATTACACGGTGTCCTTTGCAAAGAGGAGGTGAGCTATCACTGGCATCCTGAACAAATTTCAAATTCCTGCTCTAACCTACAGGGTCAATGTATCGGTTGCACAGCCAATCTCCCAAAAATGACAAAACAGCAACTGCAGACGAGATCAAACAAACAGACAAGGGTGAAAACATAACCTCCATCCACTTTCGGTGGTGGAGGAAATAAATTGTAGGTAAAGGGTGGGAACAGGGTCTCCGTAGCAGGAGTTTAGTCCTGCCGGAGCGCACCGGAGTCGTGGAGTTCTTGAAAAGCACTGGAGTGGTGGACTTTTTGAAATGCACCAGTGGCGGAGTTCTTGAAATGCACTGGAGTGGCAGGGTTCTTGAAATGCACCCGAGTGGCGGAATTCTTGAAATGTACCCGAGTGGCGGACTTCTTGAAATGCACCCGAGTGGCGGAGTTATTGATATGCACTGGAGTGGTGGAGTTCTTGATATGCACTGGAGTGGCGGAGTTCTTGAAATGCACCCGAGTGGTGGAGTTCTTGAAATGTACCGGAGTGGCAGAGTTCTTGAAATGCACCGGAGTGGTGGAGTTCTTGATATGCACTGGAGTGGCGGAGTTCCTGCAATGCACCGGAGTGGCGGAGTTCCTGCAATGCACTGGAGTGGCGCATGGGCACCTCAGTCCATCCGACAGTAGTCTGTCCAATCATAAAGTATTAATGTTGCTTGATCTCTTCATTTCACACATTTTGGTGCAATTCCCTACATTGTGCAAAAGTGATAACAGCAATCTTTTCAGCAATTGCCATATCTATATCAAATGCATTTACCTTCCATACAGGTATTAAAGATTACTGAAGGGAAGAATTTCAAAGTAAGTTCAAATTCAATTTAATTTGAATTAAAAAAAAAAAAAATTTGGAAATACATATTGTTATGAATTTGGTAGCGCAATATCTAGAGCTAGGTAGATCTGAATAGGTAGGTATTCGGCTGTCGTGACAGGGACTCTACATGTAATAAGTTCTTGATGTTTAGGCGTTTGTCGGGGTAAGATGTATGATTGTGGATCTACCTGGAGGTCCGAGTGTTAAATAGTGAGGGATTAAAGGTAACGCCCCTGTGAGTCTCACCTGGTAGTCAAACCTTTGTCCATTATGGCACTGCAAACCACATAAACATTAGTTAGGTCCTTAGCGCAACATTAAATAATTCCCTTTCCCTGACATTGACTTCGTAATAAATAGACAGGAAACCAGGCCAAAAACACCGCCACGGTTGGCCGCCGCCGTTCGCACCTCAAAGGCCTACCAACCTCGCGTGTTACGTGTTACAAAACGACCGCGGGGGGGTCGCGGACGGGAGATGTCAGGAGTCGCATGCCGCAGAGGGCGTGACCTGGGCGAGTTGGGAGGCTGTGATTGGCTGAGGAGTGCGCCAATGTGACGTCATCGGCGACCAATATATGCGACGGTCGGACGCCATTTTGAGGGAGTTGAGTTCGTGGCAGACGCAGGCAGACACCAGAGAGTTCGTAGGAGTTGGTTGGAGCACACAGTCGACGCAGAGACACAGTTGGTGGAAAAGCTCCCCGAAGGCAGTTGGTGGAAAAGCTCCCCGAAGGCAGTTGGTGGAGAGTTCGTTCACACACCGAGCACACCAAGCCCACAGAGCACGCGGCAGTTCGCAGCAGTTCGTTGCAAGTCGAGCCCTCCGTTGAACCATTGGTGCACGGGCCTTGTGGAGATCGTCCTCGTGTGAAGCTGCTGGCCACGCGTCGGACGCGTGGTGCTTGGAGCGGGGCCTCGTAGAGCTTGGAGCGAAGGACCTGGTGGTGTGCGATCGGGCCAAAAGGAGCGGTGTGGACGGCCGCCACCAAGACGACGAAAAACAGATAAGCCGCATCCGCGTACATTTGAACGACGTGACGTGTTATTTTTGTATTCATAATCTCCCTCGTATCGTGTTTGCTGTCAGTCGTGTGGGGACGTCCCGATTTAGAGTTATTAGATTTACCGGCGCGGCTTTTTCACTGTATTACTATTCGATAATAAATCCTTATATTATTTTCTATATATATATCTGAACGCAGTTTTCCTGGGTGTTTGATTTTAATAGATAAGGTTGCGGAGCCTTCGCTGTGTCCCGCCATTCCGCGCGTTTGTGTTGAACTTGAATCCGCCATTGAGTTTCGCCTCGGGAGTTAAAGTCTCGCAAATCGGCCATCCGTAACTGTGGTGTTAATCACAGTTGCGTAACAAGTGGTGTCAGGAGTGTAGGATTTGAACCCGTCGGACAAATTTTTTTTGTCCGCGGCGAGACATCGACACGGTCGGACAAATTTTTTTGTCCGCGGGGAGAAATCGACACGGTCGGGCGTACATTGCGCCCGACGTTCGAACGCAAAATTTTTATAGTTGAGGCGGAGAAATTTGATAATCAATTGGGCAAACGGAGCGCGATATCGCGTCTTCGTCAAATTTAAATTGTTTCAGGAATTATTAAAATAAATACGCGCGCGGGGAACGACCTTCCGAAAAGCGGATGTCGGAGGTCGACGAAATGGAAGTACGCAGCGAGGCCTCCGTCAGCGTTGGGAGTGAGCCGGAAATAGGGGAATTAAATGTCGAGGTGAGCCTTGGAACCTCCCCCGTCCCGAGCACCAACTTATCCCCCTCCCCTACCGGGGAGCCGGGAGTAGTAGGAACGGCCCCGACAACCGACCAGATGTTGGGTCAATTGCTTCAAAAAATGGAGGGAATGAGTAATGGGATGGGAGAAATGAAAAATAAAATGGAGTCCCAGGGGAAGGAATGTAGGGAAGGAATGAAGGGAATGAGTGATCGCTTGAAGGAACAAATTGATGGGCTGGAAAATAAAATGGAGTCCCAGGGGAATGAATGGAGGGAAGGACTGAAGGACCTGAGTGACCAAATTAATGGATTAAAAAGGGAAATGGCAATTGTGGTAAGTGTACAGGTAAACGTGGAGTGTCCACAGGTGAGCGGGGAAGGAAATTTGGAATGTGAGAGTTGTAATGGGGAATGTTTCCCACATTCTGGCCTGGTTGTTTATCGGGACCGTGTGGATGTCACAACACCCCAACCGGGGGATGAATTTGGAATTGTGCAGCACCAGGGCGGTGGTGCGGAGCAAGAGGGGGTAGAGTTTTTGGGGGTCCATGCGATAGAGCCGGACCGGGTATTTATTGGGGATATTGATCAAAGCCTGGCGGGGCCAGGAATGATTTGTGATGAGGATGATTTGATCCAGCGGCTGGAGACCTGTGACAGTCCCATGGAGGTAGAGCTTGTTCAGGCCCAAAGGAGCCTGGGTGATGAGGTGAGTTGGTCCGAGGAGGTGGTTGGAATGACCGAGGGGACGCTCACTGTACACTGCTATTTGGAAACAGAGGCTCCAAAATTGGACAACCAGTTGGGGGAGTGTGTTGGCTCCGGGCTGGATTTGGATCTTGGAGGATCGGGAGATAGAGCTTCTGGAGATTTGGTCCCTGTAGGGAATTTGGATCAACTGCAGGGAGGGGCAGAACAACCGGTGGTAGAGGTTGTTCCCTGCAGCTGCGGTTTGGCAGTGGGAATGAAAATTTGTAAAATAAAATTACAATGGGAACTTGATTTGGAGCAGCCATGGTTTGGATTGGTCCCCGGGCTGCGGGATCTGGACATGGAGAGGTCATGGGTGATGGCCTCGGGCAAAAGTTGCCCCTTTCAAACTTTGGGTATGCCAGCCAGCTGGGGGGCTGTGATGGCGAGATTTGGACGTGGGGTCCAGCCTTGGGTGTCGAGGTACGACCTGGGTCCCACGGGGGGTCTGGTGGAGTGTGGCGTCCCTTGTCCATCGGGGCGCCGTCCGAGCTGGTGGCTCGGGCCGGCAGGGTCACCGGACCCTGGTGGGGGTTAAGACCTCCAGAGGGGTCCGAGGTGGTTTCTCAAGCCTGGGTTGGCATTTATTGAGGACCACTAGGGGGAGGTGTTGTGGGTCGCGCTTTGGTGGTGGCACCGCAGATGGCCAGCTTGGGCCTGATGTAGTGATCACCCGGGCATGCGACCTGACACCCTCTCCCTGAGACTCTGGGACAACTGGCATGTGATGACCTGCCATGCCGTGTTGGTCGATGGACGCGGGTCAAACCGAATGGACAGGGATGGAGATAGCCTGCCGGACAACCATTGGGGCATCTGTGGAACGTGATGGTGTGAGTGACCTTCCACAGATGCTCCGTTATGATTTATGGACTCTCGGGTTGGGAAGAGAGCTATGGGGATGTGAATCGGGAGATGTGTAACGAGCCGAGCATATGGGCCATGCTCGGCTGGCATGTGTATGGCAAAGCATCCTTCTTTGGTGAGGTTAGTAAAAGGTGACATGTTTAGCATGGGTAATCTGTGGGTTAGATGGAAATTTAAGGGTGGATTTTGAAATGCCATGGTGGACACTGTACAGTGACGCCATTATTGATCCAGGTGTGTAGACCAAAGTGTTGGAGGCTGTGATAAAATTAATAGGGTAGCAAGACACAGCTTTCAACTGGTTGCGGGGGCAACTGTGCTGATATTTGGGACGCGGGATGATGGGGATGTAGTTGTGTAGCCTGAGGGTCAACGTGGTGCTGTGCGTGTCCGAGGTGTGTGGACCATGTCTTCTGGGTGGGTCTCCTGGTGGAGCATGGCTGTTGACTGGACCTTGGTGTGGTCAAGTGTGGGTGAGCACTGGGGGGCTGCAGTTCTGTAGTCGGACTGGGGGATGATGGGGAGGTGCAGGGGACGTGGCTGTAGGGATGCCACGCACTGCGACCGTGCCCCCCAGGGCCGAGGTTGTGTGTGCGGTAGTGTGTGTTTTGGCAGCAAGTGCTCACCACATTGGCCAGCTGGGGCTGCTGCAGCTGTGTTCCTCGCAGGGGGGCCGAAGGATGGATGGTGGGTCGCACCCTTATGGACACTCATGGGCCATGTTGGCGTTTTGACTGCTCACCTTGTCCCGGTGACCCTTGCACGGTAGAGGTGCAGAGCTGTCGTGGCCACAGGTAGTTGTGTAGTGATGATCACCGTTGGATGCGGATCCACATACCTGCCAGTGTAGTGGGGACAAAAGAGAAATTTGGAAGTATTTGGTAGGCCCAATGTGAAATTTTGGGAATTGTATGGGTGGATTGCACTTTGGACCTGACCAACCTGCAACTACCTGCACTTGAGGTGAGTGTTTTGAGGAGTACTGTCCCAGGCTTCAGGACTTGCTTTGGAAATTGGGGACATGTAAATTGGAGTTGGGAGGCGGGTGAGAGTGATGACATGGCCGGTGAGGGGATGGAATGGGAGCCACACAGTGTCTTGTGGGTGGCGTATGTTTTTGTATTGTGGTTAGGTGTTTTGATGTGGTCGTGAGAGTGGAACCTGGAGAGTGAGTGATGATTATTGGAGATAATGAGGGGCGATACTTGTGCTTTTGGAAATGTGCTCTTGGAAATGTGTGATGGTTTAAATGTGAACTGGGGGATTTCACATGTGGCAGGCCATGGCAAGCCTTGTAACACCTTTTACACCAAGAATTGTACTGAATTGTGCTGAGTTGTGTGGAGAATTGAATGGCAGTGGGGGAGGAAGTGTGTTTTGGGGTCTTGTGGGTGGGGAAGGTGTGTGTGTCCGCAGGTACAGAGCAAGCTCTGAGGAGCGATGCCTGCGGGCCCCCCTCTGCGGCAATTACCCCTGGCAGCCGGTGGTAACTGGAAATTGGAGCTCGTCGGTGGAGGGTCTGGTTGGGCGCCGCGGGGTGAGGAAGTCCCCCGGTGACCCGTGTTGCTGCGCGAAAGCAGGACGCAAAGGAGCCTGGTGTGTGTGGAGACCCTCACCGGCGAGGTAACGGCGGAAAGGGGCTGTTGGGCTGTCACGGGGCCAAGAGGTAAAGGGGGGGGGGCAATGAACTTGTAAGTCGGTTGACTTGTTTTTGGGACTGCGGGCACCACAGCCTGATGCGCCCCCACCATCTTTTTGTGCGGTACCTCCCCGCTGCCTAGTTGAGGAATGCACACACACGTGAATGACATCAATGCCATGGTCCTGCAGGGGGTGTATTGAAATAAGTGCTTTGTTGATTTTTGAAATGCCTTGATGACCTATGGAATGAGAATGAGTGGTTAAGGGGTCTGTGTTGCATGAATGTGGGCGAAATCCACCGAGCCGTGTCACTCACCTGTAACATCTGGACAGGGCCGTGGAAATTTAGGGGGATGCATTGGGGATGGCCCCGCAGGTAAGGTTGTGTCTTGTGGCATCCACCGGGGGACGCGGTCTGTAGACCGGGGTATGTACAAAGGTTAGAGTTTTGAGTTTGGAAAGATGGTTAAGTTTTGTGGTTAAGTTAGTGTTGTGTGTTGTTGTTTCCTCCCTCCACAGGAACAACGAAGAAAATGTACATACTTGCATGATGGTTAAGGGGTTCAGCATGTTAAGGAAGTGTAGGTAGGTAGTCCGACTCACTTCCCACAGCCCTTCCTGATTTATTTCATAGGTTAATTAAGTGTGTGACAGTAAGTGTTAAGGCTGGAATGGTAGCGCCTGCGGTGAACCTTGCAGGAGCTACGGTTCCAGGGGGGGGGGGCTGTGTTATGAATTTGGTAGAGCAATATCTAGAGCTAGGTAGATCTGAATAGGTAGGTATTCGGCTGTCGTGACAGGGACTCTACATGTAATAAGTTCTTGATGTTTAGGCGTTTGTCGGGGTAAGATGTATGATTGTGGATCTACCTGGAGGTCCGAGTGTTAAATAGTGAGGGATTAAAGGTAACGCCCCTGTGAGTCTCACCTGGTAGTCAAACCTTTGTCCATTATGGCACTGCAAACCACATAAACATTAGTTAGGTCCTTAGCGCAACATTAAATAATTCCCTTTCCCTGACATTGACTTCGTAATAAATAGACAGGAAACCAGGCCAAAAACACCGCCACGGTTGGCCGCCGCCGTTCGCACCTCAAAGGCCTACCAACCTCGCGTGTTACGTGTTACAAAACGACCGCGGGGGGGTCGCGGACGGGAGATGTCAGGAGTCGCATGCCGCAGAGGGCGTGACCTGGGCGAGTTGGGAGGCTGTGATTGGCTGAGGAGTGCGCCAATGTGACGTCATCGGCGACCAATATATGCGACGGTCGGACGCCATTTTGAGGGAGTTGAGTTCGTGGCAGACGCAGGCAGACACCAGAGAGTTCGTAGGAGTTGGTTGGAGCACACAGTCGACGCAGAGACACAGTTGGTGGAAAAGCTCCCCGAAGGCAGTTGGTGGAAAAGCTCCCCGAAGGCAGTTGGTGGAGAGTTCGTTCACACACCGAGCACACCAAGCCCACAGAGCACGCGGCAGTTCGCAGCAGTTCGTTGCAAGTCGAGCCCTCCGTTGAACCATTGGTGCACGGGCCTTGTGGAGATCGTCCTCGTGTGAAGCTGCTGGCCACGCGTCGGACGCGTGGTGCTTGGAGCGGGGCCTCGTAGAGCTTGGAGCGAAGGACCTGGTGGTGTGCGATCGGGCCAAAAGGAGCGGTGTGGACGGCCGCCACCAAGACGACGAAAAACAGATAAGCCGCATCCGCGTACATTTGAACGACGTGACGTGTTATTTTTGTATTCATAATCTCCCTCGTATCGTGTTTGCTGTCAGTCGTGTGGGGACGTCCCGATTTAGAGTTATTAGATTTACCGGCGCGGCTTTTTCACTGTATTACTATTCGATAATAAATCCTTATATTATTTTCTATATATATATCTGAACGCAGTTTTCCTGGGTGTTTGATTTTAATAGATAAGGTTGCGGAGCCTTTGCTGTGTCCCGCCATTCCGCGCGTTTGTGTTGAACTTGAATCCGCCATTGAGTTTCGCCTCGGGAGTTAAAGTCTCGCAAATCGGCCATCCGTAACTGTGGTGTTAATCACAGTTGCGTAACAATATCAAATGTATTTAATTAAAAACTCGCAGCACCGATTTCAGTTATAATATAATAAGGCTGGCAATATAAGACATGCTGATCAAGGTTGTAGCATGTCAACTACATGAAGTAGTAAGTTTAACAAGGGAAACAAGCGTTACGCCTAGGTCCCCCGTCAGTGAAGTGATGCGAGTTGACAAAGTGGAAGACGCAAGGCGGCCATCTTGGATTTTGACGTGGCGACCCAATTTTCAATAGCGTTCTCCTTTATGCGTAGATACACCCACACACCAGATTAGAAGTTGGTACTTCGCTTATTTTTCAAGATATTCCACCCACAAGGTTCAGACATACATGGCGGCGGCCATATTGGATTTTGACGTGGCGACCCAATTTTCAATAGGGTTCTTCCTTATGCCTAGATACACCCACACAGCAGATTATAAGTTGGTACTTCGCTTATTTTTCAAGATATTTCGCTCACAAGGTTCAGACATATATATGGTGGCGGCCATCTTGGATTTTGACGTGGCGACACAATTTTAAATAGCGTTCTTCCTTGTGCCTAGATACACCTACACACCAGATTAGAAGTTGGTACTTCGCTTATTTTTCAAGATATTTCGCTCACAAGGTTCAGACATATATATGGTGGCGGCCATCTTTGATTTTAACGTGGCGACCTAATTTTCAATAGCGTTCTTCCTTGTGCCTAGGTACACCCACACACCAAATTAGAAGTTGGTACTTCGCTTATTTTTCAAGATATTCATCTCACAAGGTTCAGACATACATGGCGGCGGCCATCTTGGATTTTGACGTGGCGACCCAATTTTAAACAGCTTTCTTCCTTATGCCGAGATACACCCACACACCAGATTAGAAGTTGGTACTTCGCTTATTTTTCAAGATATTTCGCTCACAAGGTTCAGACATATATATGGTGGTGGCCATCTTGGATTTTGACGTGGCGACCCAATTTTCAATGGCGTTCTTCCTTATGCCGAGATACACCCACACAACAAATTAGAAGTTGGTACTTCGCTTATTTTTCAAGATATTCATCTCACAAGGTTCAGATATACATGGCGGCGGCCATCTTGGATTTTGACGTGGCGACCCAATTTTAAACGGAGTTCTTCCTTGTGCCGAGATACACCCACCCACCAGATTAGAAGTTGGTACTTCGCTTATTTTTCAAGATATTCAGCTGACAAGGTTCAGACATACATGACATCAGACATACATGGCGGCGGCCATCTTGGATTTTGACGTGGGTTGCACCCACACACCAAATTCGAATGCGGTCCTTCGCTTACGCACGCACGCACGCCCGCACACACGGACGGACGGACACACGGACGGAGGGGAAAACCATAGTCCTGTAGCGGTTACCGCTGGATGCACACAATCGCCTTGCACCGGCCAGAACACGGCCAGACACGCCTCTCCCGGGCATGCCCGGACTCACTGTTCCCGGGCACGCCCGAACCTCCCGGGCACGCCCGGTCTTGTCTTTCCTGGGCATGCCCGCTCTCGCCTTTCCAGGGCTCGCCCAGAGCGTCCGGGCATGCCCGCTATCGCCTTTCCAGGGCTCGCCCAGAGCGTCCGGGCATGCCCGCTATCGCCTTTCCAGGGCTCGCCCAGAGCGTCCGGGCATGCCCGCTATCGCCTTTCCAGGGCTCGCCCAGAGCGTCCGGGCATGCCCGCTATCGCCTTTCCAGAGCTCGCCCAGAGCGTCCGGGCATGCCCGCTCTCGCCTTTCCAGTGCTTGTCCAGAGCGCCCGGGCATGCCCAGCCTCGACTTGCCAGGCCGCAGCCAAACACGCCCGGGCAGGTCCAGACTGGCCTTTCCAAGGCTCGCCCTTGACACCCGGGCATGCCCGGTATAGCTTTTGCCGGGCAAACTTCCCGACATAAATGTGTATATATATTGCTGCCCGATAAACGGGCTTTTGTCAGAATACCTGAGCTGTTTTGTTTTAATAAAGCAACTCGGACGAATTCCGTCTTTGGTCGCGTCACTTCTTTCGACTCGCGTTGGAGCGCAGCTCCCTCACTGGTGACCTACCGACATGGACACGGCAGTGACTCTTAAACTGCCTACCTTCTGGGAGGCTCACGCGGCTGTTTGGTTCGCCCAGGCGGACTCCCAGTTCGCCCTGCGAGGCATCACCGCGGACGACACCCACTTCCACCACGTCGTGGCAGCGCTCGGTTCCGCCACCGCGGCCCGCGCCCTGAGCCTCCTCGAGCACCCGCCCGCTGCCGACAAGTATGACGCGCTGAAGACGCTCCTCCTCGACGCTTTCGCCCTCTCACCGGCGGCACGCGCACGGCGCCTGCTCGACCTGCCCGAGCTCGGCGACACGCGCCCGTCCGAGCGCATGGACTATATGCTCTCGCTGCTCGGTGAGCACTCTCCGGATTTTCTGTTCCGCGAGTTGTTCCTTCACCAGCTGCCTCACCCGGTACGCCTCGCCCTGGCTGGCACGTCGATCAACGATCCCCGCGCCCTCGCCAGGGAAGCCGATAAGATCTCCTCGGCGGGCCAACACATCGGCGCGGCTACCTGGAGCCTGCCGCCGTCCGAGGCGACGCCCACGACGCCCGAGCGCCCTGCGCGGTTGGAGGCCGAACTGCCGGTGAAACTGGCGGCCGCCACGCCGCACCGACCGCTTCCGACACGACGGCCGGGGCCTCCACCTGACCAGGCGTGGTGTTATTACCACGCCAGGTTCGGACACAAGGCTCGGACGTGCCGACCCCTGTGCACTTTCGGCAAGTCGGGAAACGGCCGGGCCAGCGTTCATTCCCAGCCATGAGCGCCGGCCACTCGGGCAACTTGCTTTTTATTCGGGACAAAGCGTCCGGGTGGCGTTTCCTTTGTGACACCGGCGCCCAACTGAGCGTCATACCCGCCTCCGAGCAGGACAGGCGGGACGCCGTTTGCGGCCCCTCTTTGGTCGCTGCTAATGGCTCGGCCATACGCACTTTCAGCCCGCGCAACGTCACCCTCTGCTTCGGCAGCCAGCGCTTTCAGTGGACCTTTGTGACCGCCTGCGTCCCTATGGCTTTGCTGGGCGCCGACTTCCTCTGCGCGCACGGGCTGCTGGTCGACGTCAAACATCGTCGCCTTGTCAACGCCGAGACCTTCAGCTCCCTGGCGTGCACGATGAGCAGCTCCATGCCGACCGAACTGGCGTGCGCCCTCCCGACGGCGAACAAGTTCGCTCGCCTGCTCGCGGAATTCCCGGCCCTCACACGGCCGACGTTTTCGGCCGTCGCAGTGCGGCATGGGATCGAGCACCACATACCCACTACGGGCCCGCCGGTCTACGCCAGGGCCCGCCGCCTCGACCCGGCCAAGCTCGCCGTGGCAAAGGCCGAGTTCGACGCGTTGGAGCACCTCGGCATCGTGCGGCGCTCCAATAGCACGTGGGCCTCACCACTGCACATCGTGCCAAAGCCGGGGGGCGGATGGCGCCCGTGTGGCGACTACCGCCGCCTCAACGACGCTACCACCCCCGACAGGTACCCGATCCCGCACATCCAGGACCTTTCCGCCCGTTTGGCGGGACGGGTCATATTTTCCAAAATTGACCTGATACGGGGATACCACCAGGTACCTGTCCGGGCGGCCGACGTCCCGAAGACGGCCGTCATCACGCCGTTCGGCCTGTTCGAATTTTTGAGGATGCCGTTTGGCCTCAAGAACGCGGCCCAGGCGTTCCAGCGCTTAATGGACGGTGTGCTGCGCGACCTGCCATTTCTTTTCGTCTATCTGGACGACATCCTCGTCGCCAGCACGTCCCGCGCCGAGCACCTCCTCCACCTCCGAACACTGTTCGGTCGCCTCAGCGAGCACGGCTTAATTGTCAACCCCGCCAAATGCCACTTCGGCATGACGACCGTTGACTTTTTGGGCCACCGCATCACCAAGACCGGGGCCGTGCCGCTGCCGACCAAGGTCGAGGCCATCACCACGTTCCCGCGTCCCCGTTCCATCAAGGCCCTACATGAGTTCCTCGGCATGGTGAATTTTTATCACCGATTCGTGCCCCGCGCTGCTCAGCTCATGCGGCCCCTTTACGAGGCCCTCCGGGGCAAGCCGGCCAAGCATGACATCGTTTGGTCCGCGGCCATGGACGCGGCCTTCGCGAGCGCAAAACGGGCCCTCGCCGACGCAACGCTGCTGGCTCACCCGGTGCTCAACGCGCCCATCGCCCTCACTACGGACGCCTCCAACTACGCGGTGGGCGCCGTCCATGAACAATGGGTGGACGGGGTTTGGCAGCCACTCGCTTTTTTCAGCCGGCAGCTCCGGCCGAACGAGTTAAAATACAGCACGTTCGACCGCGAGCTGCTCGGTCTATTCCTGGCCGTTCGCCATTTCCGACACCTCCTGGAGGGCCGCCCGTTCACGGCTTTCGTCGACCACAAGCCGTTGGTCTACGCAATGGCCAAAGTCACGGAGCCGTGGTCAGCCCGCCAGCAGCGCCACCTCTCCGCCGTGTCGGAATTCACCACGGACATCCGGCACGTCGCCGGCAAAGACAACGCTGTGGCCGACTGTCTTTCTCGGGCCAGCGCGAACGCGGTCCACCTCGGCGTGGACTTCGCGCTCATGGCGGCCGACCAGACCACCGACACCTCGGTGCAGGCCCTCCGGGCGGCGGACACGGGCCTCCGCCTGGCTGACATCCCCTTCGCGGGCACATTCCTGCTCTGCGACGTCTCCCAGGGCCAGCCTCGCCCCATCGTGCCCGTTTCCTGGCAGCGCCGCATCTTCGCCTCCATCCACGGCCTTTCTCACCCGGGCCGGAAAGCTTCTCAGAAGCTGGTGTCGGCGCGTTTCGTCTGGCACGGCCTTCGACGGAACGTCCGCGACTGGGCCAACGCCTGCACGGCCTGCCAGCGGGCCAAGGTCCACCGCCACACCCAGGCCCCGCTGGCACCTTTCACCGTGCCTGCACGGCGTTTCGACCACGTCCACGTGGACCTGGTGGGTCCCCTGCCCCCATCGCGGGGGTTCACCCACCTGCTCACCATGGTGGACAGGACCACCAGGTGGCCGGAAGCCGTGCCCCTCACCTCCACCACCACCACCGACGTGGCGCAGGCGTTCATCGCCACCTGGGTCGCGCGCTTCGGCGCACCGGCGGACATCTCGTCCGACCGCGGCCCACAGTTCACGTCCGAACTTTGGGGCGCGGTCGCCCGCTCATTGGGGGTCATGCTGCACCGCACCACGGCCTACCACCCCCAAGCCAACGGGTTATGCGAGCGGTTTCACCGCTCCATGAAGGCCGCACTCATGGCCGGCCTTCAGGATGACGGTTGGACCGACCGGCTGCCGTGGGTCCTTTTGGGGCTCCGCACGGCCCCCAAGGAGGACCTCCGGGCGTCCGCCGCCGAGCTCGTCTACGGCCAGCCGCTCCGCGTCCCGGGCGAATTCGTGCCCGACGCTACCAGTCCCTGATCCGTCGCACACCAGCGCTCGGACCTCCAGGAGGCCGCCCGCCGATTTGCCCCCGTGCCAACGTCCCGCCACGGTGGCCCCCAGTCCTACGTCCCCCCGGCGCTTCGCACAGCGGAGTACGTCTTTGTGCGTCATGACGCGCACCGGGGGCCACTCCGGCCGCCGTACGACGGGCCCTTCCGGGTCCTGCGATGTGGCGACAAGTCCTTTGTCGTCGACGTTGGCGGCCGGTCGGACCGGATCTCTGTAGACCGCCTCAAACCGGCGCACATGGACGTCGACCGACCACCACGGTTGGCCCTTCCTCCGCGGCGAGGCCGCCCCCCGTCCACAGTTCCCCCCGCTCGACCACCCACCACCACGTCGGACCCCTCCCCACGACCCTCCAGGGGTCGCTTCGGCCGGGTCATCCGGACCCCCCTTAAATTGACCCTGCCGGTGCAGGTCGATTCTGGAGGGGCGTGTGTAGCGGTTACCGCTGGATGCACACAATCGCCTTGCACCGGCCAGAACACGGCCAGACGCGCCTCTCCCGGGCATGCCCGGACTCACTGTTCCCGGGCACGCCCGAACCTCCCGGGCACGCCCGGTCTCGTCTTTCCCGGGCATGCCCGCTCTCGCCTTTCCAGGGCTCGCCCAGAGCGTCCGGGCATGCCCGCTATCGCCTTTCCAGGGCTCGCCCAGAGCGTCCGGGCATGCCCGCTATCGCCTTTCCAGGGCTCGCCCAGAGCGTCCGGGCATGCCCGCTATCGCCTTTCCAGGGCTCGCCCAGAGCGTCCGGGCATGCCCGCTATCGCCTTTCCAGGGCTCGCCCAGAGCGTCCGGGCATGCCCGCTATCGCCTTTCCAGGGCTCGCCCAGAGCGTCCGGGCATGCCCGCTATCGCCTTTCCAGAGCTCGCCCAGAGCGTCCGGGCATGCCCGCTCTCGCCTTTCCAGTGCTTGTCCAGAGCGCCCGGGCACGCCCAGCCTCGACTTGCCAGGCCGCAGCCAAACACGCCCGGGCAGGTCCAGACTCGCCCTTGACACCCGGGCATGCCCGGTATAGCTTTTGCCGGGCAAACTTCCCGACATAAATGTGTATATATATTGCTGCCCGATAAACGGGCTTTTGTCAGAATACCTGAGCTGTTTTGTTTTAATAAAGCAACTCGGACGAATTCCGTCTTTGGTCGCGTCACTTCTTTCGACTCGCGTTGGAGCGCAGCTCCCTCAGTCCCCCTTTCACTCCGCGGTGCGATGGGGGACAATAAAAGTAACCTCCTACAAGGAACTTCAACGACCAGGAGGCCACTGAGGCTCATCAAAGCCTACCTTATGATTGCCAACTTCTGGTTGGTTGACCATGCTCTATTTTTTTTAAAGGCTGAGCATCAAAGCAAGGTACGAAGCAGCATGCACCATTTTTAAAGTCTTTGGTATGATTCGGCTGTGATTTGTCAAGCTGATCTCCCAGACTTAGAGTTGGATTCTCTTGCCATTATGCTGGGTTGGCAGTATGGCCTAGACGTACGCACACTCGCCTCTAAACTGTCTAGCCTGGGTTCAAATCCTCATAACCCGGATATAAACTGTCATCCCGATTTGTCACAGGCAGGGTGATTCATCAATTTGTGTGCTGTCCCTCAGATGTATGATAAACAAGCATCCCGTCTGCCGGTATTAGTTCTTTAGTTGTCGTCTTTTACATTCGTTGGTGTCTTTCTTGGAATTGCCAAAAGAAGATAAAGCTTTGGGGTCGGATAAACATCCGATCGTATTGAAAGATATGGCAGAGCAGATAGGCATGATGTTAACATACGGTATATAACGTCAAGCTTGGCTGCTCAGCCAACATTAGTCTGTGTCATTGATGTATTATAGGCTTGCCTTTGCTCATACAACATAATAGCCATTCTTCACAAGAACTGCCACATCACTGATTCAAGCAGACTTGAACTAGTTGTAGGCATCCAAACTTTTCCATGCCTTCACGTCTTCCAGGGTGTAAATACTTTCAGCAAACACAAGATAATATACGAAATCTGGATATAATATGGTTGGAAAGGTCGGTTCGCTTCTGGATATTGCTATGTTTGGCAAACTAATCTGGGCCTGCGATTCCTATAAGCTAACTTGTTTATAATATTGCTCCAAAGACAAAGTGTCCAACGTATTGACATATCCAGGTTTTGGGACAAGCATTGACCTTGATTATCTGGCCATGAATAAATCAACTGATCGTCAATGTGAGTGTTTTTTGTTTATTTTATTGTTGCGGAGCTAAGCTCTGCCTCGGATGGACTGAGGTGCCGGAGCGCCACACCGGTGTGCCACTCCACTCCGGCATATATAGAAGTCAACTTCCGTTGAACTTGGGGCCGACTCAGAAGAAGACCTTTGTTGGTCGAAAGCTTGTCAAAAATTAAAGATCGAAGTCCTGAAGCTACGTCCACGTCTGATTTAATCTCCCGATTATTTATTCAATGCAAATGGGACGCCCTGCTCGTACTGTGGAGTTTCTACTATTTCTCACAGTTATATATATATATATATATAATCGTTAGATTAAATAAGACGCGGACGTAGCTTCAGGACTTCGATCTTTAATTGTCGACAAGCTTTCGACCAACAAAGGTCTTCTTCTGAGTCTACAAAAACAGCAGGCATGTATATCAGTCAAGTGTGTATGGTGATATGTGTGTGAGATGTGTGATGTGTGTAGAAAATGCATACAGAAGGAAGAGCCACGCCAAAGTTCACTCACCAGCCCCAAGTTCAACGGAAGTGACCGTTTGCGTCACGGTCACTTCCGTTAGGGTGCACGTGCATATACAAATATAGAGATATACATACATAAACACACAAGCATATATTCATATCCCATTTATATTCATATAATATATTTATATATTTATATAAATGACATATAAAGGTAGAATGAATGAATGAATGAATGCTGAATGAATGAATGAATGGGTTACGGTTAACAATTTGATTGGGTTGATGTGGGAACATGCTTTAGTCATCAAAATTTATGCCATGAGGGACTTTTGTCCGAAGTTTGTGTATCCAAAAGGACTCACGTTTCAGAATCGTGGTGTGTGATCGATTTGTGATTGATTCAATGGCAGAGATCTGAATGTCATTTATAGAGTGATCCGGTTGATTAAAGTGTATAGTGTAAGGTAGAGATTTGCCCTGACTGGTGTGGAAGTTATTGATTTCTGACCGGGTGTTATTAAATCGTGTGTAGAGTGTATTTTCAGTTTTTCCAACATATTGTTTGTTGCACTTTTGGCAAGTGATTAGGTATATGACCCATGTAGATTTGCAGTTCATATAGGAGGTGATGGGGAATTTTTGTCCAGTGCTAGAACTACAGAATTTGTTTCCTTCTAGTAAATGTTTGTGAATAATGCATTTGTTTGCTGTGCATTTATAGAAGCCAGGGATCCTAGTTTCTTTGTTGTGGGGCTGTGGGTGCTTTGCTTTTACCAAGAGGTCCCTGAGTGTCCGACCACGTCGACATGATGTTAGTGGAGGTTGAGGAAATGTGGTGCCGAGTGTTTCTGATTGATGGAGGAGAGGAAGGGCCTTATTCAGAATACTTGGCAATTGGGATGAGGTAGCAGAGTAGGTGGTTACCAGTGGGACACGGTTAGTTGCAGGTTTGGGTTTGTAAGTCAGAAGGTCTGCTCTCGGTATGCGTTTTGCTCGGGTTATTGCTTCTTGCACAGAGTGAGGGTCATAGTTTCTTGCAATGAAGTGTGTTTCTAATTGGCAGAGAGAAGTTTCTTCTGCCATTTTTGTTGAGCAAATGCGTCTTACTCTGAGTGCTTGACTGTATGGTATGCTTGCAATTGTATGTTTAGGATGAGATGAAGAAGGGAGAAGGTAAGAGTGGGTGTCTGTTGGTTTGGTGTATAGTTCTGTTTCGAGTCTGTTATTTTGAAGCGTGAGTGATGTGTCTAGAAAGTGAACTTCGGACTGTGAGCTGTCGAATGTGAACTTGATGGTCGGATGAATCAAATTTAATTCATTTTGGAATTGTGTGAGACTACGGGGGGATTTTGACCAGATGAACTGGATGTCATCAATATAACGTACCCAGGATTTTTCCAAGATTCCGTGATGAGGTTGTGCATTGATCTTGGCCTCTATCATTCCCATGAAGATGTTAGCGTACGATGGTGCAACAGGGGTACCCATAGCGGTACCTTGAGTTTGAATGTAATGTCCTTTTGGATACACAAACTTCGGACAAAAGTCCCTCATGGCATAAATTTTGATGACTAAAGCATGTTCCCACATCAACCCAATCAAATTGTTAACCGTAACCCATTCATTCATTCATCATTCATTCATTCTACCTTTATATGTCATTTATATAAATATATAAATATATTATATGAATATAAATGGGACATGAATATATGCTTGTGTGTTTATGTATGTATATCTCTATATTTGTATATGCACGTGCACCCTAACGGAAGTGACCGTGACGCAAACGGTCACTTCCGTTGAACTTGGGGCTGGTGAGTGAACTTTGGCGTGGCTCTTCCTTCTGTATGCATTTTCTACACACATCACACATCTCACACACATATCACCATACACACTTGACTGATATACATGCCTGCTGTTTTTGTAGACTCAGAAGAAGACCTTTGTTGGTCGAAAGCTTGTCGACAATTAAAGATCGACGTCCTGAAGCTACGTCCGCGTCTTATTTAATCTAACGATTATATATTCAATACAAATGAGACGCCCTGCTCGTACTTTGGAGTTTCTACTATTTCTTACAGTTATATATATATATATATGTATATATATATGTTGGGCTAGCGGCTAGGGTGCCCTGGTGTTGGGCTAGCGGCTAGGGTGCCAGCTTAGGATCCTAGGATCCTGGGTTTGAATCCCGGTCGATCGCTGAATTAACGCCAGGGGGGTTGACTCAGCCTGTCATCCTTCCGAGGTCGGCTAATTGAGTACCAGTTCACTGGTAATTCCCTGTTTGTCGTTGAAGGCGGCAAAAAGGGTTGGCGTCAGGAAGGGCATCCGGCCGTAAAACATTGCTTCAAAAAGGGGACCAAAAAACAACAACTACCACGGTCCCCGAAAAGGCCAACCCCCGCTTTGCGGGGAAAAATGGCCTCTAAACGGTGGTTTTACAGGCCGACTTACAATGGCAGCTTGTAAGCTCTGAACATGCCTCCTCTATCAGTGGTATTGTGGTCCAAATTGGTGTCCAATAAGTCCCTGTTTTCATCCAGCCCCAATCAGCTGGTGATGGAAGTTCTGGGTAGGGCACAAGTGCCTGACTCCATACGTGTCCAGCCTGAAAACATATACGTTTTAGGTGTTGTTCGAAGGCGTCTGCTGTTGGGGGAATGTGATCAATTGTTCTTGCCTTCTTCGTGAACAAGTGTCGGCGCATGTCATTCACTGTCTTTATCTCGGTAGTCCGGTCATAGAGGATGGCAACATATCTTTCTATGCTCTGTAGTTCCATAGTAATAGCGTCCACAGATGGCCTATAAGCGAGAGCATGAAAGTTCTGCGTGATGCTGGGGTATGTCTCCCAAGCCTTCCAGGCTGTCTTTTTCCCAATTTGGGCAAAAAATGACACTGTGTCGCAGCCAGTGAAGGCATGAAATAATGGCAAAGACTCGGACTTCCTGCGGCCAAGGCTGGTGGCAATTTTATGGATGGCAAGGTAGCGGTAGCTTTTACCAGTGCCAATGGCAATGCAGAGTTCCTCCTCACCGTGTGACTGGTAGGTAAAGTAGTGTGCTATTGCCAAGACCACAATATCAGAATCCACAGTTCGAATCAATACCCGTTTTCTCCCCTTTTGCACGGCATCCAGGACATTTTTGGGGATTTTTTGAATTTTCTGAATTTTTGGGCGCCCCTCAGGAAAACAATTGTATAGGTCCATACTACATCTGTGCCAAATTTGGTGCTTTCCTGAAAAAATGAACGATGCTTCCTCTTAACTGCCTAACTACGAGTGAACTTACGGGGTTCCTGGGAAAGGAATTCCTGCGACAGAGTTGTTGTCACTGTGACTGATCCACATGCGTGTCAGGTTTGGCGTTGGATTCCGAGGAATCATCGTCGTGTCGTTTCGACCCGAGTACGGGCTGTCGGCCATTTTGACTCGCGCAGGACTTGTGCTTCGCTCACGGTTTAATTTCTTTTTGACAATTCTCACCGCATTCAGACGTCGATCTGGGGCGTGTGTGTGACGTGGCTTTTTGAAGGCTAATTCGTCCATACCCGAGGGTGTGATCTCTCAGTCGCCTGGAGGGTGCCTTTGGATTTCCCAGTCGCCTTGAGGGCGCCTTTGTACAGCTTTGGCTGTGTGACTGCCCTTGCCATCCGCACGGGATTCTGGTCTCGATTGGACATCGTTCTAGCGATCGCTGGAGCGAATCAACTTCGTCTTGAAGCCGGGAATGAGACATTGGGGAATGTTCTTGTTACGCTCACTTGGAGCACAGTGAGTTACTTTATACTAGCTGATGGTACCATCATAAGATATACATTGATTGTACTTTTGATTGCTATTATTGTTGTACTGTTATTCTTGTGTGATTTTTAATACAATATTTGTTTGTTGGCAACAATTGGTGTGGTTTCACCATTGATTTTTGACACAGAATAACACATTTTTCTGCCGAGACTCCTCTCGGGGCTCGGAGGTACACCGTGACCAGGGGGTCGCGGAAGAGCACATAACAGAAATTGGGGACTTGACTCGGGGGCTCGAAATTGGGGCTTCGTCCGGGATTAAATTCCCTAATAACATCCGTCCGGGATTAAATTCCCTAATAACATTCGGCCGGGATAGAATTCCCTAGCATTCCCAAAATTCCCAAATTTGGAATTTTTCTAACATTCCCAAATTTTTCAAAAATTTGGAAATTTTTGTGTGAAGGTTAACAGGTGTTAACTGATCGTCACCATGGTGTTTGACGCAGAAAAGTTTGCGGCGTCCCCGAATGAGGCATAGTTCAAGCGTTTAAAAAATCGGAACTTGATATTGGCCAGACATTTTAACTTGGAGGTCCGAGTTAATATGAAGAAAGCAGAGATGCAGACATTGGTGGAAGAAGATCTGGTGGGACAGGGAACATGGACAGAGGTAGCCTTGGATTGGTTACCCGAGGAAAAAGAAAATGTGGAGCTCCGGAAAACGGAGATGCAACTGCAGAGCCAGGAAAGGTTAAAAGCAGAGGAAAGGAGAGCTGCAAGGGAACTCGAGGAGAGAAGAGCAGAGGAAAAAGCAGAGGAAAGGAGAGCTGCAAGAGAACTCGAGGAGAGAAGAGCAGAGGAAAGGAGAGCTGAAGAAGAAAGAAGAGCAGAGGAAAGGAGAGTTGAAAGGGAACTCGTGGAAAAAAGAGTAGAACAGGAACGAGAACTCGAGGAGAAACGAGCAGAGGAAAGAAGAGCCGAAAGGGAGTTAAAGGAACGTGACATGGAGTGTCAGAGGGAAATTAAACTCAAGGAACTGGAATTAATGAGAGAACGGGGAGAGGTAGCATCCATGCCGGCTGGTTCGACAACTAGTCAGAACACCTGGGATGTTAGTAGGCATGTGAGGCTGGTTCCACCCTTCAATGAAAAGGAGGTAGCCAAGTTTTTTTTACACTTTGAGAAAGTGGGTCAAATGCTAAAATGGCCTGTGGGGTCCTGGATTATGTTAGTGCAAAGTGTTTTGGTGGGTAAAGCTCAAGATCTATTTTCGGCTTTACCGATTGACAAATGTACAGATTATGAGGAAGTGAAGAAAGCCATTCTCAAAGCCTATGAATTGGTCCCTGAAGCTTACCGGCAAAAATTCCAGAATGCCAGGAAGAGGGAGAGTGAGATCCATGTGGAGTTTGCCAGAATGAAGGAAACAATGTTTGATCGGTGGTGTGATTCGAAGGGGAGTGGGAAAGACTTCGAACTGTTGCGACAATTGATCTTGGTGGAGGAATTCAAACAGTGTGTCCACGAGGACATTAAAGTACATCTGGAGGAAAAGAAGGTACCAGAGTTGTATGAGGCAGCAACCGTGGCAGATGACTATGCCTTGACACACAGGATGGGGTTCCACAAACCTAACTTCCCGCCTAGAGTTCGCCAGGGGAGTTATGGTACATCCGGTGTGGAGAACGAAGATTCATGGGGGCGGCCTAGAGATGACTATGAGGACAGATCTGATACCGCGACTCTTAGGGATCAGAAGTCTACAGTTCCAAGACAGACTTATCTTCCGGGGGGCTCGAGGCAGACCACGAGTTTTCCCGCCGGGCCTACTTGCGCGTTTTGCAAGAAACCTGGACACTTGATGTCCCAATGTTATGCCCTGGAAAGGAAAAATCAGAAGCGGAGTCAGATTAGTACAACTCCGAATGAATTGCAAATGCGAGAAATCGTCCTTGGAGGACAGTGCCTTGTGAAGGTTCCCATGCCAAGTTTACGGCATCACAGAATGACCTTGCTCAAGAGGGTTACAAACCTTTTATTTCAGAGGGGTTTGTGTCACTGGATGGAGACTTGACTCACCAGAGACCTGTTCGGGTATTGAGGGACACAGGAGCACATCAATCATTGATGCTTGAAGGCATTTTGCCATTGTCAGAGAAGACGGCCACTGGGGTGAGTGTTCTTTTACAGGGGGTTGGTGGCTGCGTTAAAGCCCCACTTCATGTCATTGATTTAAAGTCTGATTTGGTGTCAGGACCGGTCACCGTAGGGTTACAATCCACTCTACTGGTCGAGGGAATATCTTTTGTTATCGGGAATGATTTGGCCGGTGGTCAAGTTTCTGGTAACCCGATGTTTGTTGAAAAGCCTAGCATGAAAAATAACACTGCACAGTTAGAGCAGAAGTTTCTGGGTATCTTTCCATCCTGTGCCGTGGCTCGTGCTATGGGTAGGAAGCGCTCTGAAGAGAAGAGGAAGGTACTGACGTCACGCTTTGCACAGGCACGTCTTGTCAGGTACCCAAAAACTAAGTGTCAGCACACACAAGTCAGGGATGGAGGCAATATTGGCAAGCTCTTTGGAGGTGGACTGAACTTCAAAACAAGGGAAGTTGTTCTGGACTCTGTCTTCGGCCAATATGGACCACTCTTGGAAGTGTGGCTGATAAAAGACAGGGAGACGCAAAAGTTAAGAGGGTTTGGCTTTGTCACGTTTGAAAACACAAAGGATGCCAAAGATTCAGAAAAGGATTTGAATGGCAAGGATTTGGATGGTCGGACCTTAATAGTAGAGAAGGCAGGCCATGGGCGTCGAGGGGGCTACAGAGGAGGAAGACGTGGAGGTAGTTTCAGGAGTGGCTATGGCTCCCGAGGTGGGAGTGGTAGTTTTGGTGGTGGCCACAGTCGAGATTACTATGGAGGCTCCCAGAGTTACGGCAGCTCCCGAAGGGATGATTATCAGGGTAGTGGCCGAGAAGGAGACCGCTATTCACGTGACGACAGCGACAAGCGCTCCAACCGTGATTATTATGAAAGTTAGGAAGAGTTTGAAGCACTGAATGCTGCGGAGCAGCCGAGCCAAGATTCCTACACGGATTAACCTTGAACTCCACGTTCCTAAAGGCGTCCATGTGGTGAATACTTCCAGGCCTCACCACCCAATCACCATGAAACCTGGCTCTCAGCTCGGCCTCCCGAAAAAAGTGCTATAGATTTGCTTGACGTTGGATTTTTGATCACAACCCCTTAACCTTCATTCAAAAAATAAAAAAAATAAAAATCAGAGGTTGAGGAGATGGAGTTTGGCTTTGCAGATCAACTTGGAAATTGAGCATGTAAAGGGCAGGGACAATGTCGTTGCTGATGCTTTGTCCAGAGTGAACTAACTTTGGAAATCTCTGTAGGTTGTTTAAAGTTTTTTTTTTTTGTTTGTTTTTTTTTGTTTTGTATACAAGATCGAGGCTCGTGAAAGAGCGAACATTAATCACACAGAAAGACAAACAGACACAAAAAACAAATAACATCGGGAGCGTTAGAGAGAGGGGGAAGGACACAAACAACATTTGAGAGCAGGGACCGAGAGACATGGAGACATCAAGAGAACTGTGGGAGGGAGAGGGCTTTGGGAGGGAGGCATGGGAAGGGGGGGGGGGGGGTGGGAGAGGTATAAAACATATGGACACTGCCAGGACTTCCAGGAAAGAAGTTGGAATTTCAAACAAGGTGGATCTGTGGTGAATTAGTGGGGGTAGAAAAGATCAAGGTTTTGGATGGGGGAAGATAAGAGATGGTGGTGAACAGCTGTTTTAAAGACCTGGAGGGAGGAGTGTGATTGAAGTGAGTGTGGGAGTTTGTTCCAGAGGCGGGAGAAAAGAGGAATGAAAGAGTGAAGGTGAGCAGAGAGCCGAGATTGCGGCAGTTTAACCATCAGAGGGTGGCTGGCAGATCTTGTGCGACCTGTAGGAATATTTGGGGGACAGAGCACAGAGAGAGCTGGGGGAGCAAGGCCGGAGAGGAGTCGGTAGAAGACAGACAGACCACCGACCTGCCTGCGGTGAGTGAGTGAAAGGCCCTCAGAGATAGCTTCATCGCGGGAGATTCCAATGATTCTGAAAGCTTTGGATTCAACAGCGTGAAGCCGAGCCAGGTGTGAGGCAGGAGCACCAGCCCATAGGGGAGAACAGTATTCCATTGAGCTGCGGATGAAAGCCTTGTATGTGGTGAGGAGCTCAGGTGTGCCTAGGAAGGACTTCGCACGACGGAGGATGCCCAGTCGGCGACTGGCTTTGGAGGCCAGTTTGGAAATGTGGTTTTCCCAAGAAAGATCATGGAAAGATTGTTGCTTTATTTTTGGGAAATATTGATTATCGTTGCTCACGGGAATTGATGATTTGGGTGTGAGTTTACTTTTGTTTGTTGGGGGAGTTTTGCCTACAAAGAAAGTTTTCACTATGTTCAAACTTTCTTTCTTGAGGGGGGAGGGGGAATTGTTATGGATTCGTCACTTCCGTTGTGGTGGCTTTCATCCACTTGAGACATTTCTGGTTCCATGTATTATTATTATTTTGTTGTTTGAGGGAAATAGCAATTATTATTGTCAAAAGGTAAAAGGAATGTTTTAAAATGAAACAGGAACTGGACGGCGATGAAGAGGAAGAAGAGGAGAGAAGAGGGCGGAGCGAGTGAAATCGGACAAGAAGCGAGTCGTTTCAAGGTCCGGGGCGAACGTTGTCGAACGAAAGTCGCTAGTGAACTTTTGGGGTTCCTGGGAACGGAATTCCTGCGACAGAGTTGTTGGCGCTGTGACTGACCCACCTGCGTGTCAGGTTTGGCGTTGGATTCTGAGGAATCATCGTCGTGTCGTTTCGACCCGAGTACGGGCCGTCGGCCATTTTGACTCGCGCAGGACTTGTGCTTCGCTCGCGGTTTCATTTCTTTTCGACAATTCTCACCGCATTCAGACGTCGATCTGGGGCGTGTGTGTGACGTGGCTTTTTGAAGGCTAATTCGTCCATACCCGAGGGTGTGATCTCTCAGTCGCCTGTAGGGCGCCTTTGGATTTCCCAGTCGCCTTGAGGGCGCCTTTGTACAGCTTCGGCTGTGTGACTGCCCTTGCCATCCGCACGGGATTCTGGTCTCGATTGGACATCGTTTTAGCGATCGCTGGAGCGAATCAACTTCGTCTTGAAGCCGGGAATAAGAGACATTGGGGAATGTCCTTGTTACGCTCACTTGGAGCACAGCGAGTTACTTTATACTAGCTGATGGTACCATCATAAGATATACATTGATTGTACTTTCGATTGCTATTATTGTTGTACTGTTATTCTTGTGTGATTTTTAATACAATATTTGTTTGCTGGTAACAATTGGTGTGGTTTCACCATTGATTTTTGACACAGAATAACACATTTTTCTGCCGTGACTCCTCTCGGGGCTCGGAGGTACACCGTGACCAGGGGGTCGAGGAAGAGCACGTAACAACACGCTCCTCTAGCTGAGGCCACTTCGCCGATTTTCCCCTGTTCGCCTTCTTCTTCCTCGTCATATCCTCTATGGAAGCCTTTGTTATTCGCCAGCGCCGGATGACAGACTCATTCACGCCGTGCTTCCTCCCAGCTTCTCGGTTCCCAAACTCTTCTGTGGACTGGCAGACGGAGAGTTTGAATGCTGAAGTGTATGACCGCCTTGACATCTTGATCTTCTCTTCTCTGGAACCGGATAGAAAGTATGAAGACGTTTCAGTCCGAGCTGACGTTTACGGTAATCTGCCCGATAATTTCGGATTGCTACGGGCTACGCAATTGCAGTCGTAAAATAAAAGACCTTCAAAATAAAAGACTGATGTGGCTTTTCAGAGCGGGAAAAGCCATTCTATTCACATTCCGGAAGCGGCATTGCTTTGAGCGGCAAATCCATAGAAAACACGTAATGGTACAAAACCCGCTTGCCATCCGGGGCGAATGAGCAGCAATGGCGGTCCTGCATGTCGGCGCAATTGTGCATGACGAAAAGGGGAAAACGTGCAAACGAGATCGCTTTTCGTAAAATACATTTTTTTCGTAAATGTATTGGAAAATTGACTTGTTTTGAAGCCGAGTTTTTTTCTATCCCCGTGTATAGTACGCACCCCCAACTTTTGACTTTTTCCCGATAAAAAAGTGCGTCTTATACACCGGTATATATGGTATATATATATATATATATATATATATATATATATATATATAGATACGGTTTTGAGATTTGTAAATATGACATCATTAAAGGTTAAAGGTTTGCCCCCCATAGTTAGGCCACAAGAAACACGTAGGCCCACTTAGAGTATTAGTTATGTCATATTATGTGTAAGAGTAGGTCATCTGCGTTGTGTAAAGAAATGAGCTTAGGTCCTTCCATTTTGCATCACCCCCAATTACATCAGTGGGCATAATCGATCCCGCACCCCATTTGGCATCCCTCAAGTTTGTTACGCTTTGGCTACCCGCAATTTGTTACGCTTTGGCTGCCAGCAGCGTTCGCTGCCCTTTGTTGGCTCGAAACTAGCCAAGTGACACGAGGTAGGCCTGAAAAGAGGGAGGGGCGCGAGGTCAGGGTGTGGCAGAGTCGAGGAGCATGTCAGAGGCGATGACAGTGAGGGCTCCCAGCCAACCAGGGCTCGGTGGGCATGGCGTGATGAAGAACGTCTGGTGAGTTCCAGAGGGTTCCAAGGGCATGGCAATAAAACCCTTTGCGTGAGGCCCCCACCTCAGTTATGAGAAGGGAGAGGCAAGCGCTCGAGTCCTGGAGTTGAGTTATGAGAAGGGGAGAGGCAGGCGCTCGAGTCGAGGACTTATGAGAGAGGACTCGCGAGATCTTGAGGACTGGCTGAAAAAGGACTTGCTGGAGAGCACCGATGAGGATTGGTTGTTAGAGAACTCATGAAGTCGCGCGTGCACACGACAGTATCGAGGACTTGGAAGCGCATTGTTCGCGTTTATTGAACTATTACGTACGTGGCCGCTCGCGAGTGATTAACCGCCAAAGCCAGCCCTACCATTCACCCTGTAATAATCCCGTGCGCGCCAACGACACGTGGAGAGCTCCTGGCCGCTGTATACATCTTCTTCGCGGTGCGAGTTGGGGACCAGAGGGAGAGCTGCCCGGACGCCATCCCTGGACCATCAACCTGTCCGTCTGCAACCCCGTGTGAGTGTGTCTGAGTGTGAACGGGCCCGTTTGTCCAGGTATAAGTTAAGACTGTACTTAAGGACTGCACTGTGTCTTCTTCTGCTGATCATTGTACATTGTATAAAAAAATTCTGTTCTTCCTTTCTTCCAAATTCGACCGTTTCTGTGATTTCCATCATTGGGTAAGCGTGGCACGATTAAGAACCGCTTGGATCGGGTTTAGTCATTGATAACGGCTCGGGTCATGGGTTCGCTACCACTCGGCGTATCCACCAACACCCGTGATTCGGGCGGGGCTTATTTCCTCGTTTCTGGGCAGCGTGAGTAATTAGGTAATAGCGAATTCCGAGTCCTAAAACCCTATTTCGCGCTGTCCAGGAAAGACGTCATAGGTACCGGGTCCCGTCGGCTAGTCAAAGACAAGGGGATTAATACCCCCTTGGTAAGGGGAACAGGCCGGCACGGAGATCCGCAACAATATATATATGTGGCTATATATGATATATATATATGATATATATATATATATATATATATATATATATATATATATATATATATATATATATATAGATAGATAGATAGATATATAAATATAAAAGAGATTTTTTGTTTGTTTGTTTGTTTGTCTGCACGCACTAATTTCCTGAACGGTGAAAGATAGGAGGAAACCTCTGAAACAAAAAATGTCGGGACGGGCCCCGGGAAGGTTATAGGGTAGGTGGCGAGGCCGGTCGAGGCCGCCTCGGCCGGGCTAGGCCCACTTTGCAATTATAAGCTGAGCTGAATTATCGTAGTGAATCTTCTAAGGCTGAATCAGTAAAACCTGAATTATAGTAGTAAGACCTATGTACAGAAGATTAAATTCATTCAAAAAGAACCCGGGCAACGCCGGGTGCATTCAGCTAGTATATAAATAAATATATATATATATATATATATATACATATACACACACACACACACACACACACACACACACACACACACACACACACACACACACACACACACATATACACAGAGAGTGGCCTACAGATGGGGAAACGCTCCATCGTAAGATTTTTTAAAATAACGACCGCGTTCATAAAATTCTGCCGAGTGACAAAAATTCACTTTTTAGACTGTGTATTGAAGTTATATATTCATAGGCTTTTCAGGTCTTTGCCACAGTTGAAAGGATGTTATGAAATCACAGCTGGTGAATAAATATTGCAATGTTTGGTAATCAGCTCTGAGATGCTTCTTATTTAAAATGGCTTGCCAAGTTCAAAGCTTGTTTTTGGCTAATTAATCGGTTTCACAAATGTTGAACGTTGGCTCAGCATTCATTCAATGTGTTGATATATCAGATTTTTGTGTTATTATAAACTTTTTCCAGTTACCATTTCCTCCACAACTGATTGCTTAATCCTCTGGTGATCCAAATGCCATCCTGTATGAAACAGTGACCTTCCTAAATGCAATTCAGTTCTTCATAATGCACTGCTAAATAATTGTTGCATTCAAATATAAAAATTTGATGAAAAACTTGAGGTTTGTTGTATTTACATTTGATGATTTTAAATCCATCGAGGTCAATGGGAAATATATTGGTTTTCTACTTGTTGCTTTTGGTGCTAAGCCAGTGATGGTATATGTACACAACCATATTATCAGCCCGTCCCCTGAGCAGCAGGAGACGGGTTTTGCAATCGTGTGTGCGTGTGTGTGTGTGTGTTGTGGTGTGGTGTGGTGTGGTGTGGTGTGGTGTGGTGTGTGTGTGTGTGTGTGTGTGTGTGTGTGTGTGTGTGTGTGTGTGTGTGTGTGTGTATTGTTATGAATTTGGGTAGAGGAATATCTAGAGCCAGGTAGATCTGAATAGGTATCGTGCTTCGTCTGTCGGGCTAGCGAATCTACCTGTAATAAGTTCTGTGTTTTAGGCGGTTTGTCGGGTTAAGTGTATACCTGTGAACATACAAGGATGTTCGTGTGTTAAATAGTTGTAGGGACTAAGATAAGACCCATGTGTGTCAGATCTGGTGAGCATTCTTTTGTCCATTATGGCAACGCATTCTCATATAGACACTTAGATAGGTCCTTAGTGCACACATTAAATACTTCCCCTCCCTTACCACAACGACTTTGGGAAACAGGCAGGAAGCCAGATCGGGGCACCGCCGCATGGGGCCGCAGCCAGCCACACCACCAGATGGCCTAGCAACGAGCACCGTGGCAAGCAATAGCCACGCCCAGGGAACGGGTGACTGGTTGAGGCGGAAGGCGCGAACCTTCAGCCAATCAGCGCGGAAGGCGCAAAATGACGACTAGAAGGAGGTTGTTCATTGGAGGGAAGAGCGCCGGTGACGTGGGAAGGCGCGAGAAGGTTCGAGAGACCACGAAGAATCGAGGCTCTGATTGGAACGCGCCAGAACTGACGTCACACGCCGGGTGACAAAAGGACTCGCTCGACGACATTTTCTATCTCTCCCCTCGTGCTAAAAACTCTCTCTCTCTCTCCACGCTGGACTTGAGAAAGATTGGCTCTGTGCTGGACCCTTCGTGCTTCGCTCGTGGAGATCTGTTGGGTCTTCTTCCCTGCGTGATCGTTGGCATCTTCCCTGAGTCTTCACGGTGCTTTTGGTTCGTCGTGGTGCTTGGAGCGGTGCTCGGAGCTTGGAGCGAGGCTCGGTGCCGTGAGCGAACGAGACCTCGTGTGCGATCGACGAGGAGCTTGGGGTGGGGCGTGCCGCTGAGCGGGTCGTTCGGGGCCTGGCGGAGCGCGTGAACGAGGTGGACTGAGGGAGCCGCATTGGACGACGGACACACTACAGACAGATAAGCTCGCACCACAGAACACCACACAACGATTTCTTTATTTAATTCATTCCTGTGTCTCGTATTTGAAGTCTGTATGCAGAATCCCGATCTAGGAACATTATTTATCTTCCGTCGCGTCCCATTGTATCGGGTTCGTAATAAATCATTCCTTTTGTACATTTTACCTCTCGTGGTCGAGTTCATTAATTTGCAGGGTTGATTTGGAAGCTGCCGTCGGATCTACAGGTACGCGCTGGCCGCTCTTAGCTCTTCATTCTACCTCCCGTGTTTTTTATAGTTGAATCCGTGATTGATCGTCGCCTCAAGTAAAGCCGTTCGGTCCTCTGCGGTCCTACGGTGTTAACCGAGGGATTCGCGCGACAGTATGTATGTATGTATGTGTATATATGTATGAGTGTGTGTATATATGTATGAGTGTGTGTATATATGTATGCCTGTATGTATATATGTGTGTGTATATATATATATATATATATATATATATATATATATATATATATATATATATATATATATATATATATATATATATATATATATGTATATATATGTATATATATGTATGTATATGTATATACATGTATATACAGTCACGTGAAAAAGTAAGTACACCACGAGTAAAGTTTTGACTTTTTAAACATATTTCAACATACAGCTATTTGATCTTCATTTCAACAATATTGATAGATAAAGGTGATATAATATAACAAATATCATGAAATATTTACATTTTGTAGTCCATTGTATAATTTAAATAAACATAAATACAAATTTTGCATGTGGAAAAAGTAAGTACACCCTTACATTTATCACTACTTCGAATACTTAAATTACATAGAATCAGGTGCACCAGCTCAGGTGCAAATGATTAGAACATCGTCAGGGAGGATCTTGGAGGAACCTGTCTTATTTAAACCTCAGAAATTTAGTTTGGGGTGCTCTTTGTTGGTGAAGTGTGCGGCGTCACCATGCCTAGATCAAAAGATCTCTCCGAGGCCTTCAGAAAGAAGGTTATAGATGCCTACGAGTCTGGGAAGGGATTTAAAAAGATCTCCAAACAATTTGAAATCAATCATTCGACTGTCCGGAAGATCATCTACAAGTGGAGAAGATTCCAAACAACTGCCAACTTGTTCAGGCCAGGCCGCCCCAGCAAGTTCAGCCCGAGAGCAGACCGCAAGATGCTGAAAGAAGTCTATAAGAACCCCCAAAATGTCATCACGGACCTACAGGTAGCTCTTGCCACTGTTGATGTCAAAGTGCACGAGTCTACCATTAGAAAGAGGCTGTACAAATTTGATCTACATGGGAGGTGTGCCAGGAGGAAACCATTGCTGTCCAGAAAGAACATCGTGTTTTTTGCGGCCTGGTATTTTAAGTTTCCTACCTTGAGGCTTTGTTTTCTCTCAGCGGTCGATTGTGGTCCATTTACTTTCGTTCTCTCAGTTTTTCCCAGTCTTTTCACCCCATACGTCCTTGTTTAAATCTTAACTAAAAAAAAAAAAAATTCCCTTCTTTGTTCTTGTTTCTTTCGTTCGTTCTTCAACCACGTGTTTCACCCCCATTTCCCCAGATAGTTTTCACGGTTTAGTTTAAAAATGTTTAAACTTTCCCCTGAAGTGCTGTATTCTGTCGTATATTATAACACATTTTTCTTTTTCTTCTTTAAAAGGTTGCTTTCGACTTTCTCACCAAATCTCTTCATTTCAAAAAAAAAATTCCATCTCTTACAGTTGCTCCTTCCTACATTCCCAAACTCACCTGCATTCCACCCCACCTCCAACGTTTTCAAACGGATCTCTGACTCGAAAATCACAAGAAACTCATTTTGCAATAAATGTTCATTTCCCCTCATACAACACTTTCTAAAATCCAAACTCACCCATCCCCTCCTCATCTTCCCCATCACATATCCCTTTCAAATCTCCCCCCTTGCCCCTTCCCTCCTAAATTCAACCCTTGCCCCTTCCCTCCTAAACTCCCCCCGCACCCCTCCCCTCATGAACTCCCCCTCACCCCTCCCCTCCTAAACTCCCCCCTTCACCCCTCCCATCCTAATCTCCCCCATCACCCATCCCTTCCAAATCTCCCCCCTTGCCCCTTCCCTCCTACACTCCCCCCTCACTCCAAAACTCCCCCCTCATCCCTCCCCTCCTAAACTCCCCCCTCACCCCTCCGCAACTCCCCCCTCCCCACCCAAACTCCCTCCTCACCCCTCCCCTTCAAATCTCCCCACCCTCCTTTTTTCTCCAATTCTCCCCTCTCACCTCTCCTCTTCAAAACGTCCTCCCTGTTTCTTCTCCCTTCCAACTCTCACCTCCATCTCCCCCAACCTTCTTCCTCGCTCTGCTCCCCCCCCCCCCCTCAAACAACACCTCACTGTGCCTCACCCAATCACCATCAAACCTTTTGTCCGCCTCATCCTTCCCTTTCTCCGAGCTATTCTGAAATCTCTGACACAATATCAACAGCTCTCCCTACCTCTTCCTCCTCTTCCACATCTTACCCTACCTCTCCCCCCCCCCCCCCCCCTCCTGTTCTGTATCTGATGCTCCCCCTTCCTCTTCATTAACGGTATGGACCTCAAACATCCAGGGCCTTCACTCAAACTTGACTGATCTCTCCATACAGGTTGCTTCTGACAAACCAGACTTTATCTGCTTAACAGAAACTTTCCTCCTTCATGATGTCTCCGATTCCTTAATATCTCTCCCGGGTTTACTCCATCCTCTGGTATGATAGACCTGAGCCTCGTCCTGGAGGTGGGGTTGCTATCTTTATCAAAAACTCTCTTCCTCACTCGCCCTGCACTGCCCTCTCTCCACCTCACCCCCAGGAGTACTTATGGCTTCGGCTTCCCCTTTGCTCCCACCTTTTGTTCATGTGTGTGTTGTACCGTCCACCAAACAGTGATGATAACATCTACATCTCGCTGTCAGATAATATGGACCAACTTCTATCTACTCATCCCACCTCTTTCTTCCTCATATGTGGTGATTTCAATTGTCATCATGCCAGTTGGCTGGGTGTGGGTACCTCTCTCACCCGCCATGGCTCCTCAGCAAAGGACTTCTGCGACTCATTGGGACTGACACAATCTGTCAATTTCCCGACCCGGATCTCAGTCAACGGAGCATCTTCTCTTCTAGACTTGGTTATGACTAACTTCCCTGCAAATGTCTGCTGCTCTTCTTCTGCTCCAATCGGCTCATATTATCATGTGCTTGTTAAAGTGGACATCTCTCTGGCCATTCTCAGAGAGCGTCCTTAGCGTCGACGAGTCTGGCATTTCACTCAGGCCAACTGGCACGGTCTTCAAGCAGCCATCAATCATCTGGACTGGTCTCCCATCTCTACCTCCTCTGACATAAACTCATCCTGGGAATTCTTCCAAAGTAAATTGCTCTATCTCATGCACAGATTTATCCCGTTTCCTCTCAGTTGTCATACCCTTCCTCCAATCCATGGTACACGGAATCTTGTGGTGAGGCAGTTGCCCTGAAACAACTTGCCTTTGCCTCCTGGAAGGCAAATCCAATGGAAGGAAATCTCATTTCCTTTCACAAAACCCGAAACAAGTGTGTGTCCACCCTCAGGAGAGACAGGAAACAATATCTCTCCACTCTCAAACCTGTCTCCCTCTTCCAAATCCTGGTGGCGTCTGGTCAATTCTGTTTCTGTTGTTCGTTTCCCCTCCATCCCCTCCGTTACCTCAAACGGCTACTTTGCTGACTCCGCACGTGAAAAAGCTGAATGCCTCAATTGTGTGTTGGCCTCAAAATCTTGTGTCCCAAACCCATCCCTCTCTGTACCCACCGTACCCAGTCGTACCCAGCTGCTCCTGAACTCTGTGTCCTTCTCTCCTGACAAGGTGGAGAAGTTTCTGTGAATCCTCGACACTGATTCTGCAACTGGACCAGACAGCATCAGCCCACGGGTCCTAAATCCTGCTCTGCCGCTCTTTCACTCCCTCGCTCTGTTCTCTTACCCCTCTCTTTTGCTCAAGGTCATCTGCCATCAGCTTGGAAATCAGCCAACATCACAGCTTTACACAAAAAACTGCAAAAACAGATCCTTGCAACTACAGACCAATCAGCCTTCTCCCAATTATCAGCAAAGTCATGGAATCCATCATTGCTTTGGATATCAAATATTTCCTCTTCTCCAATGGCTTGATCTGTGATCATCAATTTGGTTTCAGACCAGGTCACTCTACTCTGGACATGCTGCTTCTGCTCTCAACAATGGATGGAGGTCCTCAATGCCAAACAGGAAATTAGAGCTGTCTCCCTTGACATATCACGTACCTTCGATAAGGTCTGGCACCCCACACTGCTCACCAAACTCTCCTCCTATGGTATCCATGGAAATCTCCACGCATGTCTTGCGGACTTCCTCTCCAGTCGTAGTCAACGTGTGGCCCTGAATGGGTTTCTCTCATCTCCCCTTCCTGTTCAGGCTGGAGTTCCCCAAGGCAGTGTTCTGGCCCTTGTGCTTTTTCTGGTCTTCATCAATGATCTCTCTGACTCTCTTGAAAATCCTCTCTATCTCTTTGCTGATGGTTCCACTCTCTGCCTCATCCCTCAGATCCATTCCTCATCCCTCAGATCGGCAGTCTGCAGCCTCCTAACTCTCTGCAGACCTGGACAAAATCACAGACTGGTCAAACAAGTGGAACATGTCTTTCAATCCTGACAAAACTCACACTCTTACTATGTCTCTCCGAAAAGACCGACTGGACAACCCTCCCATCTACTTTCTCAACAATCCTCTGCAAGAAGTACTGTCGCTCAAGCTTTTGGGTCTCACTATCTGCCATGATCTTTCCTGGGAAAACCGCATTTCCAATCTCCCTCCAAAGTTAGTCGCTGACTGGGCATCCTCCGTCATGTGAGGTCCTTCCTTGGCACACCTGAGCTCCTCACCACATACAAGGCTTTCATCCGCAGCTCAATGGAATACTGCTCTCCCCTCTGGGCTGGTGCTCCTGCATCACACCTAGCTCGACTTCATGCTGTTGACACCAAAGTTTTCAGAATCATTGGAATTACCGGCGATGAAGCTGATTGTGAGGGCCTTTCACTCACTCACCGCAGGCAGGTAGGTGGTCTTTCTGTCTTCTACCGACTCCTATCTGGCCTAGCTCCCCCAGCTCTATCTGTGCTGTCCCCCAAATATTCCTTCAGGTCGCACAAGATCTGCCAGTAACGCTCTTCTGGTGAAATTGCCAAAATCAAGACTCTCTGCTCACGTTCACTCATTCGTTCCTCTTTACTCCCGCCTCTGGAACAAACTACCTCACTCTCTTCAATCCCACTCCTCCCTCCAGGTCTTTAAAACAGCACCATCTCTTGTCTTCCCCCATCCAAAACCTTGATCTCTTCTGCCCTTGTTAATTCACCCCAGATCCACTTTTTTTTTTTAAATCCCGACTTCTTTCTTGCCTGGAAGTTCTAGCATTGTCCTTGTGTTTTATACCTTTCCCACCACTCCCTCCCCCCCCCCCCCCCCCGCCTTCCCTTGCCTCCTCCCCCCAAGCCCTCTCCCTCCGACAGATCATCCGTTGTCCCTGTTCTCTGCTGTTGTGCTTGTGTGCTTCCCTCTCTCTCCCCATCTTGTCTCCCGCTCCCTTTATTGTATGTTTTGTGTGTCCATTTGTCTTTTTTGTGATTGATGTTAGGTCTTACACGAGCCTCGATGTTGTATACAAAAAAAAAAAAAAAAAAAAAAAAAAAATGATGTGTGTGTGTGTGTGTGTGTGTGTGTGCGTGCATGTGTGTGTATATGTGTGTATGTGTATGTATGTGTAAAAAGATATATGTGTGTGTGTGTGTGTGTGTGTGTGTGTGTGTGTGTGTGTGTGTGTGTGTGTGTGTGTATAAGAGAGACAGAATTGTGAGGAACAGAAAAGAAAAAACGAGATGTGTGTGTCTGTCTGTCTGGGCCGTGACTTTTTTAACCATACGAGTTTTGTCATCACATTTTCACCAAAGATTTATTGTGATATGGAGACGGCAAATTAATAATTTTGTCAAAAGGTAAAAAGGTTAAAGGTCAGCATCACATAAAATCATCAATATTCATCCAATTAACAGGGAATTTTAAGAATTTGTATATTGGGTCAATGAATTGGTTCAATCAAAAGCTAGAAATATTTTTTTGAAGGTTGCATAAAATCGTCAAGTTTCATCTTGTAATTTTTTTTGAAACTGTTTTCTTTATTTTGAAAGAATGGAAGAAGAAGAAGAAGAAGACGTCTGAATACAAATGGGCTTGGCCGTGCTTTGCATTATTTTATTTATTTATTTTTCCCGAAAATCGAGGCTCGTGGAAGAGCTAAAACATTGAACATGACAACATGCACAGACACGTAAAACATACAATGAAGGGAGTGGGAGACAAGAGGTGGAGGGAGAGGGAAGCACACAAGCACAAAAACAGTAGATAACAAAGACGTCGGTAGATCTGTGGAAGGGGGAGGGCTGGGGAGAAGGGAGGGGTACACGGTGTAAAGGAAATAAACACAACTCGGAATTTCACGACTGGGAATTTCGGGAAAGAAGTTGGGGATTGAAAGACGCGGATTTGGGGTGTTTTAACAGGGATAGAAAAAAATCAAGGTTTTGGATGGGGGAAGACAAGAGATGGTGGTGAACAGCTGTTTTAAAGACCTGGAGGGAGGAGAGGGATTGAAGAGAGTGTGGGAGTTTGTTCCAGAGGCGGGAGAAAAGAGGAAGGAAGGAGTGAAGGTGAGCAGAGAGTCTTGATTTTGGCAATTACACCAGAAGAAAGTTGCTGGCAGATCTTGTGCGTCCTGCAGGAATATTTGGGGGACAGAGCACAGACAGAGCAGGGGGAGAAAGGCCAGAGAGGAGTCGGTAGAAGACAGAAACACCACCTACCTGCCTGCGGTGACAGAGAAAGGCCCTCAGAATCAGCTTCATCGCGGCAGATTCCAATGATTCTGAAAGCTTTGGTAAATTCTGAATTTTCAGATCCTTTCTAGTTGAATTTATCATCGGGCATCAATTACTCTCTGTATATTTTGTACATGTAGGTTGAGGCTCATGGAAGAGCTGAATGACAGAGGAGTGACATTGAGTACTGCAATGGAGCGGACAGAGTTACCTGGCATACAAGGCAGGACAAAAAAATAGGGAAGTTGCGAACACACAGACAGCTTCAGTATCAATGTACAGATGGGACAAGGAAACCGAGTGAGCTGGAGAAGACATGGAATGTGTAAGCAGACAGAAACAGCTTAAAAACAGGGTCAGTATGGAAAAATGTGATTGGACAAGATATGGGGGCCTGTGAGAATATAATACGTTGTGGTATAAGATCAGAGATAACATAAGATGGTGATGGCTCAGGAATGGAGAGGAGACCATGATTGCACAGACTCAGTGAATGTGATTCAACATTTGAGAGAAGGAGCAGCCAAAAAAGTGGAGGTGAACACTTAGGTTATAATTGGGGAGTTAACAAGGTTTGAGTTGCTATCAGAGTGAGTGCGTCCTGCTCAGATTCATGAAGCAAAAATCGCCGAAAGGATGAAACAAGTAATGAGGCGATAGACAACTGCATATCCACCAACCTGTCTGCAATGGGAGAGGAAGCGTCCTTGCATTTCAAACTCCTGTTGAGCAACACCAATTACCCTTAGGAAATGGATTCCACCACATCTCGAGGTTCAAAGTGAGATCCCGCAGCACCAGCCGACAGATGCCATCCAGATTACATGTCACTGTGGACGAAGGCTGTTCATTATTTAGAGCTGATAGTAGCTGAGGAATGGTTTAGCACAATAGGAGGACACCAAGGAGTCTCCCAGTCCTGGAGGAAAACTTGAATATGTGATCAGCTCAGGAAAGGTCAGGCCAGATTTCCAGTTCAAGTTGTTCCAATGATTGCATCTCTGGCAGAGGTTGATTGCAGAAGTAAACTGGTATGTTAGCTACATGGTCTTTCTGTAGATTTAGAGCTACAGTGTAGGACATATTCTTGAATAACATATTCAAAGTGATTGACAAGCTTTGTATTTTCTCCAAATCGGCAGACAAGGATACTGCTGGCAGCCTGTCTGTCATTGTTGCGAGAGACTTTCCGACAAACAGTGGCGTCATGTGCAAAGATCGAGTTAACAACACTTGCTCAACAATCACAGTTCAACAACAAATCCGTTAAACCCCCTTATACATAAATCGACAATCGTATAATGATAATGTTAAGAACAAACAACCAACCCTTTCTCAAAAACATTGTTAATAACACTTCATACAAAATTGAGGTAGCTATCTGGCTAACTATCATGTTGCTTGCCTGCCCTATTGTCAACATATTGGCACGACTTGAGGAATTACATTTCCAATGAATATGAAGCAAAAGTAACTTGGTAAGGCCCATTATTACAGCAATGTCACAAACATTGAAGAATTGGCACCCCGTCCTCCACCATGGCATTTACCATATGTTACTGTAATCCAGGTAAGTCTCAACATTTGCCATCCCAGCTCTCTCACCTGCTACAGAGTTGGGCCGAGGAGCTAGTGGTGCAGCGAGGCAAGCCACTCTTCCAGGAGTAAGCTCAAGGCCACGTTCGGCACTGCGGCTCAGGCTGAACGTGGAAGGAACCGTGGCCGGGGCAAGTGGAGTGACCCCATCTGCAGAGCGCACTTGACGGTGCACCCGTAGGCCACCCGATTTACGTCCTGGCCTAGGTCTGGCACCAGTGTCACACGAGTAATGTAGAGGTGCCAGATCTTCAGGGGGACTGCGACCGTCTCCCTCAGGACTTGTTAGATCATCCTTCAAGCGTTACAGGGTACAGCAGGGAGTTTCTTTCACTCACAAAAGGACTTCAAGAAGCATTATTAAATAATTCATAAAATAACCAAAAAGATGATTTTGTATTATGCTGTGTCTTGGAATATCAGGATCATTTTCTATCTGGATCTTAGAATATGAAGCTGAAGCACGTTCCTAAATTCTACAAACAACCGCAACACATCTATAGACACAGTCACATGAAACACAGAGGGAAGGGTGAAAAGAAAATGGATCAAGTTTGGGCCAGTTCATTAAAGTGGGTTTCTTTTATGGCAAAACTAGGAACTGAAACTTGTACTGAAAAAAAGGTTTTTTAGTGTGAAGGAAGGGGAGTGAATATTTATAAGTTGTGTCCAAGTTCCAAGTTTGAGTCCAGAGAGTCAGCAAATACTGAGAACAGGAAAGTCCATCGGGAATTTGGCAGTGTACCAGGCCCGAGGCACAACGGGTACCTTTGGCAGTACGAAGAGGAATGTGCACCACAAGCGGAACAGCTATCGGATGGTCAGGCAGACGATGGTACTCCCGGGTGGGTGGTACTCGTTAGCCCTGATCGGCAATCTGCCGAGGAGAAGGACAACTCTGATTTCAAACCCGGGTGAGTTGAGCTCGTTAGCCTTGGTCGGCAATCGACCAAAATGGGGGTAGAGGCACTGTTGTCTCAAAGCAGACTAGTTCACCCTTCCCGGCCATTTTTGTTCTGTGAAGAGACAACTTTTTACATTTGTCTTGTTTCAATCCAAGGGGTTGGTCGTTTATGCTTTTGTTTTTTGTGTAGCCCCCACCTCGAGTGGCCTTCTGGCTTTGTGGCGGGCAATATCCCATTGAAAAAAAAAAAAAAGAAGAAGATATTGTAGGGCCACATTCAATTCAAAGTTGGTAAATATTGCAGGATCGATAATGCAACTCATCCCAGTTCAAAAAAAGTCAGGAAGCACAAAAAGAACCAGCATTAGAATCTGAATGATGTTAATTTAAACCTTAACGTCCATGTTCATGTCCAAAGAGGTTGAATCTTGACTGCGGTGGATTTGTGCCGGGCACGATGATGCAAGGAGACTCCAGTTTTGCTTGAAGGCAAATTGCATTTCAGCTCGAAATCCCAAGACAAAATTTCTCTCAAATATATTACAAGTCATAATTCAGTGAAGTATTTGCCCTCCCAAAAACAGAGCCTGGAAATTACAAGCAGCACGATACCTCATTATTTTCATTCCTGTCATTGCATTTGTGAAGGGGATGGATTTCATGAATAAGAAAAACTACCATTTTTGAAGCAGCGGAAGCAGGGATTTCTGCATCTTCGAACATACCATATTTCGGATCCGGGGAGGTAACGTTGACCGTCACGCCTGCATTCATATCGTGGATATTAAAGGTTCTAGGTCTTTTAAAAAAGCAGCCAATTGTGTACTGAATTCCCTGTTTGTGTTTAGCACCTGCAGTAGATGAGAAGTGTGGCGCAGGTACGATGACCCAAAATGGCCTCTTCCTATACCTTAGGCTTGCCTTTTTTGCAGCAATTTCTTCAAGGATAACAGAAGTCAAGGTTTCATTGAAGTAAGAGACAGCTAAACAAACATTAAATTGAGGTTGGTTGATTTCGAGTATGTTGCTCAACCTATCAGCCTTCTTTATAAACAGCGACATGTGAGTAAGGTGGTTTCAGATGCTAAAATGAACAAACCAATGAAGTAAAATACAAGTCAATTAAAAACTTCTGCCGGTGTGCAAATAACATTTTAACACCCGTATCCTTCTTCATCATACATGTCCTACTTTTAAACAATCATATCCTTCCTTTATTCCAATCCTCGATTTTCAAAACTTCTCACTCTTTGCTATCCAACAACTTCAACCCAATCATAAATATCCTGGGGTCCTATCAACTCTTTTCTTTTCCTGTTACAACTAAATTATTATCCTTCAGTGCAATTATTCCCACTGAAAGGATGCAATTAAAATAAGGGATGGTGCTGCAGCAAGTGAGAATGTAGCAAGGATGAAAAAAAAAGATTGAGGAAAAGGAGAAGATGAGAAGGAAAAAAAAGCGAGATAGACAAGTAAGCAAGAATGACAGGCTGACCTGCGGAGTTGGAGTTTCTCGAATCAGAGCCAGCGGACATCCTACGGTACGCTCCGAGTACGTGTTTGAACGAGTGATGGTGGCTGAAGGACAGAGAGAAAACAATGGTCCGGGTTAAAATAATCGTGCAAGATGCTTCTTGCTCAAGAATAACCCATGACCCAATGGCCCAAACACACCTTCCATTGCCCACCTCAACATTTCTGGCACAGAGGTTGCAGTGTTCGCGTGATCCCAGGAGTAATTCCTATGAATTCAGCAACCGCCATACTAACGAGACAACCCATGAATTCCCCCAGCTTGTGAATTCTACTGTGCACTGTGGTTAGAGTCCCTGTTCCATGTCAGATCTGGAACAGATCATGGGAGCTTTTCATACCCCCACCCCCCCCTCCGTGTCTGCCAACCATTGATCTATAATTTATTGCTCTCGTCGTCTCAGAAATGCGTTACCTGCGGCATGGTGGGACTCAAACTCTCTGAGCCAATAAATTGCACAGCTGCAAATGTCGGAAGGGCAAACGCATCTTTCACTTTCAAATTAGAGTGCACATGCATGCTGCCAGAGCAATGCAATGCACATGTAAACAGCTTGCACTTGAGCAGAACCTTTTTTCCTTGCCAAAAGACTAAGGCTGCTAGAAAATGGAGAATGTAGCTCACATCAAAGTAGCAGTTGTTGGGAGAGCACATTTGTCTGTTTCTTCCTTGTACAATGTACATGCGCCCTTGCAATCAAAGACATATTTCTCTCCTATCCTTCTGATGTCACGGATGTTGTCTTGGGATTATGCAAATTAAGCATTTGCGAAATGCACCTGTCGTAATGTGGAGCGAAACAATTCCAGGTCAAGCTTTACATTGTCAAGCAAATTTTCTCTACACGAATTAAGATAGACATACATATTGAAGGCTGAGACGGGGCCAAGCTTACACATACAGTATATTACTGTGTGTGTGTGTGTGTGTGTTTGCGTTGCGTGTGCGTGCGTTGCATGTGTGTGTGTGTGTGTATGTGTGTGTGTGTGTGTGTATGTTATACAGTGCCTTCAGAAAGTATTCACACCCCTTGACTTTTTCACATTTTGTTGTTTCAGCCTGAATTTAAAATAGATTAGATTGACATTTTTTTTCTGTCACGGATATACACATAACACCCCATATTGTCAAAGTGGATTTTTTTTTTTTTTTTAGAACATTTTCCCAAATAATGAAAAGCTGAAATGTTTTGAGTCAATAAGTTTTCAACCCCTTTGCAATGACACTCCACATTGAGTTCAGGTGAATCCATTCTCCTTTGATCATCCTTGTGATGTCTCTACAACTTGATTGGAGTCCACCTGTGACCATTTCAATTGATTGGCCATGATTTAGAAGGAAACACAAAAATTATGTGGTCAGATCAGACGAAAATGGAACTCTTTGGCCTGAATGCAAAGCGTTACGTCTGGCGGAATCTACGTCTGGTACAGCTCATCACACATCTAACACCATCCCTACCATGAAGATTGGTGGTGGCAGCATCATGCTATGGGGATGCTTTTCAATGGCAGGGACAGTGAGACTTGTAAGGATAGAGAGACCAATTAATGGAGCCAAATACAGGCAAATCCTTGCGGAGAACCTGCTTCAGAGCACAAAAGACGTTAAACTGTGGCAAAGATTGACTTTTCAACAGGACAATGACTGCAAGCATAATGGCTGCAGAACAAGAATGTGAAAGTCTTTGTATGGCCTAGCCAAAGCGCAGACTTGAATCCCATTGAGAATCTGTAGAAAGACTTGAGGATTCAGTTCACCGATGCTCTCCATCCAACTTGACAGAGCTTGAGCAAATCTGGAAAGAAGAATGTGAGAAACTCCTGAAATCCAGATGTGCAAAGCTGATACAGACATACCCAAGAAGACTCAAAGCTGTATTCGCTGCCAAAGCTGCTTCTATGAAATATTCTCAGGGGGTTGAATATTTTTGTAAATTAGATATTTCTGTATTTCATTTTTAATTATTTTATATAAATGTCTAAAAAAATTCCACTTTGATATTATGGGGTATTACGTGAATATCAGTGAAAAAATATTCTCAATTGAATCCATTTTTAATTCAAGCTGCAACACAACAAAATGTGATAGAAGTCAAGGGGTGTGAATACTTTCTGATGTACATCCACGCACACGCACACACACACACGCACGCACGCACACACACACACACACACACACACACACACACACACACACACACACACACAATCTTTCTCTCTAAAGTTTTAAAGTGCAGGCGTCAACACCGCCTCATAGGGCTTTGTTAGTACTTTTAATGCCTCCACCCCAAAGCTGGCCGGAGGCATTTTGTTTTCGGGTTGTCCGTCCGTCCGTTTGTTCGTTCATCCGTCCATCCGGGCTAAACTACCACATGTCCGATTGAGACAAAACTTTCAGGGTAGGAGTGACACCAACGCAGAAGGTTTTTATGATAATTGTGACGTCATAGGTCACGTGGTATGGCAGCCAAATTGGATTAAACGCAAATAATTAAAAAAATATTTCTCGGAAACCGCTGAATGGAAAAATTTAAAACTTGGCACATTGTCAAGTACTCTCAATGGGGAACAAAAGCATGATAATGATGACATCATTGGTGAAGTGGTATACCAGCCAAAAATGTTTTAATCAAATTCCTTCTCCGAAAAATCTGAAATTGCATGCACATGATCTATGACCCATTTTTATTGAAATATTACATTTATGACATAATATGTTACATGGTTTGGCAGCCATATTGGATTGAAAGAAAATATGAAATAATTATATCTCTGAAACTGCTTACCCTATCGATGTGAAATTTTACAAATATGTATCATCTAATACCATTGTTGCCTATAGTTTGAAAATGATGTTGTTGTAGCTCATGTGGGTTGGCAGCCATCTTAGATAGAAAAACGAACCTTAATCGACCAACACGAAACTTCACAAACGTGATCCCCCACCCATACATATGCAGAATGTAAATTTTTTAGGTCATATGTCACGTGGTGTGGCAGCCATATAAACTTGAAAGCCGATATTTAAAAAAATCCCTTCTCTGAAACCACTTCACAGATCGATGTGAAACCTGTCATGGCTGGTGAAAATGTGATACTTGAAAACAGCTGAAGGGATTTAAATCAAACTAGTTTATTCTTAGGACAGTGCACGAGGGCATCTACCCATTGTGGGACTATGCAGAGGAATATAGGCGACACAGTTGCATTGCTCTAGTTTGACATTTGTCCACTATATCCTCTCCCACAATCCCCTTTGCATCTTTGCGTGGCATTCCTTGCCTTTTGAGAGGCTGTTCCATCGAATTAAAGATTTCCAATTTTATTTCTGGCCAACCATTGAGCTGCACTCCGGCCCATTTCCTGAGAATGCTAACCACGTGGAAAGAAAAAAAAAGTCAGATTATATTTCCTGGACACCAGTGGAGTTGTCAATGTGGTTGTGTAGATTGTCAATTCAGAGGGAAGACCAAAGCTTGATTTCCTATTTTGTCTATCTTGGTTCTTGGGGTAAAATGACTGGGAAAGATACACAAATTAATTTTTTATTATGATGTAAAATGGCTGGTTAGATCCACAAATATTCCTGGATAACTGCTCTGAACCTCCACTCATTCGTATTCTGCCATTGTCCACCTGTGTTACCAACTTCAGTCTCTTCAATCTCATTCTTCCTTCTATGTAGGGCTTCAAGACAGCTGTTCACAACAATATCAGGTAATCATCCATCCATACACATGATCTATTTGAGCCTCATTAACGCTCTCCAAACCCACCTCTTTCAGGGTTTCCAGGTTATCCATCCCCCTCCCCTCTCCCATCCCACTCCATTACCCTTTTCGTTTTTTTTTTGTTCCATTTCTGCTTCTTCTCCAGTTTTCCCTTGCACTTCTGTGATTGAGAGTTTGCACCAGTACCCAGCTTTTTCACTCCGGGTGTCCGTCCTTCCCTCCTCTCCCCTTGCTCTCACTCTTCCCCATGTCCTTTCTTCTTCAAAGACTTCCTCCATTTTATCCCATTGCCCTGCTTCTGGGGTGTTTCCTACCCCTTCCCCATTTCTCTTATTTTATGGTTGTGCTATGTCCTGGTACATTGTGTTCTAGCTCCTCCACAGCCTCAACTCTGTATACAACAAAAAAGCTTAACTCAAAATGAGGGCATATTCAAATGTGAGCATATTGCAATCCACCTGCTTATGATTTAAACAAAAAGGAACAAGAACTAGCAAGCTGGTGAAAAACAAAACACTCATAAATGTGAGGTTTAGAGGATCATCTTCCTTCATAAAATCTCCATGCTACATTTCTGTACATTCAACCTCCAAAACTAAATTAATGTAGGAGAACAGCTAAAAAGAAACAAAATCCTGATAGAATGGCCTTGCCCTACGGTCGGAATGTTATGGCAACTATGTTTTTCTTGGCCTAATTGGAGGCAATTTATTTTGACAAATCACATACTGCCATGACACCTACAGACAAATTTAGCCATGATGGCACAATCTTAATTATATTCATGGTTGAATATAACCTCTGATTTTAAATAGTAATTAAATTTTGATTTTATAACTGTTGTTGATAAAACCATCTAAAATAGAGCATTTGTGGGTTTTTGTCTGTCTGTTCCGCTCTGCCGTCAGTTAACTCTATCAACCAGCTATCCTCTGTCTGATAACCAATGTTAACCTGTCATCCTCTGTCATTTACCTCTTCCATGAGTCCCGACGACTTCTGCAGATTGAGAGAAAAAAAAAAACACTCAGTTGCCTTCGTTAATTTAGTTTGGAGCTCAGAGAAATAGGGATGCATCGTTACTCAATAATTCTCCCAGCGCCATGTTCTAAAAGAACGATATGATTGAGACCAAAAAATGCAATAGCAATGCAGCTGCCATGTGGGTATATTAACAAAAGGTAAATGACAATATGAGTTTCCTTACAAGTAAATTTGATGCAGGAGGAGGCCATTAGGCCCATCAAAGCCTCGCCAGACTATGGTTGTTTGTCCGTGCTCTCTCCTATTTAATAAATGTTGAGCATCAAGCAAAGAAGGAACACGCACCATTTTAAAAGTCTTTGGAATGATTCGGCCGGAATTTGTACCGCCAACCTCCCGGACTCAGAGCGGATGCTCTAACAATTATGCTACCAAACCTAGTAAACTGGAGACCAGAAGGTTGGTATAATGGCAGGGTATTGAAGACCTGGGACACTAGACCAGTGTAATCTATGATTAGCCACACCAGATGAAGTGTAGTCTTGAACCTTTGTCTTGTTTCATTATTCTGAGTTGGTTATACCTCCTCTGAAATCCCCATTCTATATCTTTCACAAGTTGTGTGAATATAGGAACAACATAAGATACTTTGGTGTTGGAAGAGGGCAGCTGTCCTAGTAGAATAACCCTTTCATAATCTGTTGAGCTAAAAATAGCCATAATAATCCAAGGACACATGGGGGTGAACAAGCTGCACACAAGATGAATGAAACACAGCAAGAGGAAGGGGATGGCGGGGATGAAACACAAAATGAATAAACCAACCGGCAACTACGAAAGAAAAAGAGATGTGAGGGAGAGGGGGAAAAATCACAAAAAATAATAACAATTGGAGGGGGAGCATACACCAGACAGTCACGACAAGGTGCCACCAGGTCTTTGAAGAAGGAGACAAGTTTCAGAGTTCAGCCTTGAGGTTGGCCATATGGTATTTTCTGGCTTTCCTGAGTGGACTCATACTTGGTCTGGTCTTTGTAGAATGACCTGAGATCGCCTTCGGTCAGATATGCCTTTCAGGAAGAGAAGGCAAGTTGTATGATGGCAACTGCCTCACCACATGATTTTGTGTACCAGGGGTGAGAGAATAGGTACAATAACTGCAGAGATGATATAAATCCATACACAAGGGAAAGAAAGTTTGTGTGGAAGGTTTTTCGGGCATTATTCATATCAGGAGAGGTGGACATGAAGCACCAGTTTTCACATGAGAGGGCAGTTTGCAGTCCCCGCCATGCAGCTCGAATGAACTGCCGGACTCAATGGTGCTGAGGCAGCTGTCTAACAATAGCCAGAGATGTGTTGACTCTCACAGACACATGATAAGGAGAACCTATTGGGGCAGAAGAGGAACAGGAGACATTGGTAGGAAAATTCATCATTACCAAGTCCAGAAGGGAGAACAAGCCACAAAATAAATCTGGGTGGGAAAGTTCACTGATTGCGTGAGGGCCATGGAGTCACAGTGGTCCTTTGCTGCAATGGCATGGCTGGTCGAAGATGTAGCAACATCCAGCCAAATGGCATGGTGACAGTTGAAATCACTGCATATGAGGAAGAGAGAGTTGGGATGGGTGGTTATAAGATGGTTCATGTTGGCAGAGGAAAATTTGAGTAAACCAAAGGTGGGTTGGTAGCTTCCGAATCATTTGCCTCTTGCATGGTCTCAGATTTATACCTCTTCAATTGAAATTCCATTCCTGACTCCAAATTATTTCACACACAAAACTAGCACAATCTTTGTCAAGCTCCATAATTCATGTTTTCATGGCTCACCTCCATTCCTTTATCTCCCTTAACTCACATCGTGAAGCAAATGATTATTTGTGTCCATGTAATCGATAAGGTTTGATTCCTTTCGTTCCATCAAGAAGAATGCTCCTAGCTAGCTTATGTTTGCATTGGAAAACTAAAAGAAATCAAATAAAATATCAACACAGGTGGAAGAAAATAGGCTCATCATGATTGTTCCACATCCCAAACCAAGTACCCTCCATGATACCAACCCCACACCAAATCCAACCTGACAACTACTCAATGAGAAGGGGAAGGTGAACATTGGGGGCAGGCAGGGGTAAAGACGTACAACACAGACAACGTCAACAATCTCAAGATTTGTGGAGTTTTTATTTCTTTAATTATTTAAGGGTGCGGCAGTTAGGCGAGTGTTGCAGAAACATGGGCATGCCGACACTTGACAATACTCATACGTTAAATATAATCAATATCCGGATATACCTATACAGCATAACATTCACAGATTGTTCAATGTAATCCTTTACCTGCAACACTCAATTACTAGTGGTTATAGGTATACCTATCCAAATCTATTATAAAGCTTTGTAAAAGTCCTGCTGGGACCACTCTATAGATTACTGACTGTTTGAAGCTCTCGTCTGATGTAATCTCAATCTATGTTCATGGTTCTGTCACCGTCAATCCTGGTAACAAAAATCTTTCTTCCTTTCATAATTTGAAACATTACTATGAGATATCATTGAAATCACCTTGTCAGACTATTGCTTAACCATGTTTTAAATTTTAAAAACCAATCATATAAGCATATAAAACAATATTTAGAGAGGTATTTTCCTTTAAAATGAATGTAGCATTTTCTTTGTTTACAAATATTGATATGTATCGGTGGTAGAAAACCATTTTTTTACTGAATTCAGTGTAATAGCACAAATAGTGAAGTTATAATAAAAATGTTCTCGCTATGTTAACTGAATTTGTGTGGTGCAATTGCCACTGTTCAGCATTGCTCACAGTGGTGACATTAAGTGGCCACCAGCATACAGATGCGCTATCAGTATCCTGGTTTGATGGGATTCTGTGCAGACATAGTGGATAGCATGCTCCTCTCACATGCAAGGTGACCCCGGTTTGCTTCCCAGGTGGAGCAAACTTTAGGAAAGTTTCCTTATTCCAATTGCCTCCATTTATCTCATTGTAAATAGGATCCCGGTTGTTAATCTTTCAGCAGATCACTTTCTGACGTAATGGTTTAGCTAGGAAGAAAAGCGCTTGTAACTCCCTGTCCTTCAATTTGAATCATGTCGGGGTCACTTATGTAGCGTGGAAGAAAAGACGTCCGAGGCATTTGGATTCTCAGTCAATTCTCTTTATTCAAACTGTCCAAACCCCACTCCTCCTTCTTCCGGCTAACCTGGTACTGGGCATTCCTCGATCAACCTGAAATTAAACCTACTAGGGCATTGCCCGTACTATATCTATATCTAAAATTATATCCCCCCCCTCTATTTACATGAAATGGTTTGGTCCAAAGCGAACGGCTTGCGAGTACGGTGACAATCCCCCCCCCCTCTATTTACATGCAATGGTTTGGTCCAAAGCGAACGGCTTCCGGAGTTTGGTAAAGAAATCGCCATCGCGTGCACAAACGCGCAGGAAAGCGAATGAATCGCAAATTCGGTTTTATTAGTTTTAAAACATAGTTTAACGCCAACATAGTTTGCAAACGTGAAATAAATGAATACGCTCTCAAATGTGCCATCCGAGGCAGAGTGTGTCCTCCACGTTCGGCACACGCGATCGTTCGCTGCTCTCTGATTGGTTGAATCGTTTTTTGGACATAGCTCGGTAAGTAATTGTCCGATTAATATGAAACCTTGAAAAGGCACATCCTCGGGTCCCCAGCAATATACCTGGCAAGTTAAAAGTATATCGGACCCGTGGTTGTCGAGAAACAGCGGTCACAGACAAACGTACAGACGTACAAACGTACAGACGTACAGAGATTACTGGAATTATAGATAGATTATAAAATCAAAAGCGAGCTATTGCCGCTACAATGGTTCTGCCAGTGTGCAAAGCGAATTGTCTTGTCTTCTCAGATATTCCTCGACACCAAGTTACCCTACTTGTTATTTCAGAGTATGGCAGCAGCTTCTACATCACATAAAACAAATTCAGGCACCCAGGTGTTCACATGGTTCATCCAAGCCTGGTGTTGGCTTAGCGGTCAGGGTGCCGGCTTGGAATCTTAGGATCCTGGGTTCGAATCCCGATCGATCGCTGAATTAACGCCAGGGGGGTTGACTCAGCCTGTCATCCTTCCGAGGTCGGCAAATTGAGTACCAGCTTGCTGGGATGAATGATCCCGGTGTGTACCCCGATTTAGAATAGGTACACCGTATCCCTGCGCATCATAAGAGGTGACTGAGGGTTGGCGTCAGGAATGGCATCCGGCCATAACAACATTGCCTCAAAAAGGGAACCATGATGGTCATGGGGCCCACAAGGCTAACCCCCACTCTAGCGGGTGAAAAATGGCCTTAAAACGATCATTCATTCATTCAATGGAAGATTTGCATATAATCGTGACTTTCAGATACTGTTACAAATACAATACTCAATCATAAGATGTGCATGAAGCAAAATTTTGAAGCTTTTTCCATGTAACATGTTTTTGTGTATGGAAGGGTTATTACCTTCGCAAAAGCGGAAGGTTATGTTTTGATCGCTGTGTATTTATTTGTATGTCTGTGTGTGTGTGTGTATGTTATTCGCATAACTCAAAAAGTATTCAACCGATTCGCATGAAATTTGGTGGGATGATTGGTTATTATACGGGACACATTTGATTAGATTTTGGGAGCAATCGGGTCAAAGGTCAAGGTCAAGGTCACGAAAAGGTCAAAATCGTATTTTTACCAAGTACAGAACAGTAGCTGCGGCGAAGGTATGCGCTCTACCGAGTGCCCGTTCTAGTTTCCATTTGTTAATGGTCATGTTATCTAGTCAGTGAAGTAACCTCTGTTTAGGTCTCCATTGCAGGTACACCTAGTCCCCCAATTACGCTCCAGATGGGTTCGTAAAAAAACATTATGTAAATCGAAAAAGCTTAAATTGAAAGCAGTTTTCCCATATTCATTATGTTATAATTTGAGGATGCGTTTCTGGTTGGTAATTTTTGCTCATCCTAACATGACCAAATGAAATATGGTACTAACTGCATAATAGTAAAATAAATCCATCCAGAACATAATTATCTGAAGATACCTAGCCGGTTTCGTGCTTTGCTGCTGGGGTTTCCTTGCTTTGCTGATGGAGTTTCCTGGATATCTGTTGAGGTTTAAGAAGGCCTAAAGTCGGTATGTTGAGAAGCCTGGACAACCTGGATCATCATCAAACTCGTGGGCACATTTCGTCGTCTTTGATCCATGAACTACATACTACGAGTTTCTCCATATTCTCCATCATTGTGTCCCTATGCTTCACAATTCTAGCAGCACTTCCTGAGGTTACACTTTCAGCACTTGGAGGTGAACCTACTAGGAGGAGCGTGCAGCATGGAGAGCAGCATTGATGGTGTGGTGTGGCTTGGCGAAATTGCACTGCGTCAAAAAACGTAAATGCTAAAATTATGAAGCGAAAATAGAAAAGTGTTTAGTACTTTGTTGATGGTGTTAAGTTGAAAAGACGTAAATAGAGGAATACCTGTTTGTCACAAATAATTTTCAAGCGACTTTTGTTAAGCAGTGTACCTCGTTATGTGCATTGTTTAATGCCGGTATACGTATGATTTGATATGTATCCAATACTTCATTATATAGTAGTTAAATGTTGAGGCTACATGATAATTACAGATGTAGAATGGAGGAGTAAAAATGTGACAAGTGTTTATCCGAGACGTTAGGTTTTATAGCTATTGGAAAGATAGGATTTTCTAAGTTATGTTTTCTGGATTACCTGACGTGTACAAACATTGTTGGCAGGAATGACTTAAGGTTGATCTTGGTCAGGTAAGCCATCCATGATGAACGAGTAAGTTGCTCGACAGTTAATGTCATGCCATATAATTCCATGTACCAGGACATAGAGGATGAATATAGCTGCAGATGAGATGGAATTAACCTTTTCACGAGAGAGAGAGAGAGAGAGAGAGCATACCATTTGTGAAGATCCAGGTTAAGGTATTCCATATTGGGTCACACTTATAGAATTTCGGGTCTTAGCTCCTGTGTCTTGGCTGGTTGCAGCAATGCCAACTCTCGGCCAGTGGTGAAGGAAGAATTGAGGGAGTGAAAATGAAACATCGAACTGCCGTAATGACGTTCATTGACTTCAAGAAGGCATTTGACTCAATTCACCGTGGAAAACTCATGCGATACTCAGAGCCTATGGCATTCCAGCATGCATTGTCCAGTCCATCAGCAATGTGTATGCCAACACCTCAGCCAGGGTCTTGTCTCCCGACTGTGAGATGGAAACCCTTCCCATTCTAACGGGCATCCTACAGGGGGACACTCTGGCCCCATAACTCTTCATAATCGTCCTGGATTACGCTCTACGCCAGGCAATCACAGGAAGAGAGGAAGTGTATGGCTTCACAATCGCCCTCAGGAAGAGCAGACGAGTTGGCCCGGTGACGGTGACAGATTTTGACTTCGCTGACGACATTGCCCTCGTGTCCAACCATGTACAACAAGCACAGGAACTGCTCCTGAATGTAGAGCGTGAGTGTAAGAAGGTGGGCTTCGGTTTGAATGTGAAGAAGACTGAGGTGATGGCTTTCAACATCACAGATGAGGTCAGGATCTTGACACTCAAAGGTTGCACTCTGGCAGTCAATAACGACTTCAAGTACCTTGGGTCCTACATCAGCTTGACTGAGAAAGACATCCAAGTGAGGAAAGCATGAGCCTGGTGAGCTCTTCATGACCTCAAGAAGATGTGGCAATCAGGCATGCCAGTCGATCTCAAGAGAAAACTATTCGTTGCAACTGTCGAATCGATCCTCCTGTACGGCTCTGAGGCATGGACCCTCACTTCTGAACAGGAGGCAAGGTTAGACGACTGCTGCAAACGCATGCTATGGATGGCCCTGAATGTGACATGGAGAGATCATGTCAGAAATATCATACTGTATAGAGGATTACCAAGTGCCCCTCAAAAGATCAGGACTCGGAGGCTACGAATGGCAGGACACTGCGTACGGCATAGGGACCGAGCAGTTAGTAAGCTGGTGCTCTGGGAACCTGAGTATGGACAGGCCTCGAGATGGGGGCATCATTTGACATCCGTTAACAGGCTGAGGCGGAACTCACAACTTGCGACCACTGCAGAAATCAGGTCGAGTATGGAGGATCGTGGAGTTTGGCACGCCATCATAGCCCGAGGAGACTTGACGTGATTGAAGGAAGAAGGTTGAGGATGGTGGAGTTTTAATAATTTCATTCTTTAATTTGCTTTTTGTCAGCGCCCCTCCACCAACGGACATTAAAACAAGCTCCGTCGAACTGATTGATCATCTGTCCATGTACTTTTGTGTATGTGATATTTAAAAACCACAGATCATTTAGATACCACTTTCACATTGCAGATATATCGATTCCTCATGACATTATGCCAACTTGATTCGATCATGGCTGTGAATGGCTGAATTATGTTACCATGGCAACCATCTCAGTAACCTGGCTTGTGTATGCTCTATTTCAAAAAAACCTTAAATATTAACGGATTTTAAATATCACATACACAAAAGGAGATCTCGCGAGATCACGGCGAGGTCACGTCTTTTCGAAGCTGCTCCATGCGCTCACGCTTTCGAAGCTAAGTGATATTTCTCAATCGTGTTTTTGTCGAGACTGTATCTATCCTTCGGTGTATGTACCTACAGCGTATCTTTTGGAAAATTTTCGGTGCTAATTTTTCGTACATGTATACACAATCGTCGGTTAATGGTATCGAGTATTCTGCGGCCTAGTACTCGTAGGCTTGGACTACCGTACCGTCTCCGACCTTGTGGTTTGTTTTTCTCTCAGCGATTCGTCGAATGCGCTGAAATTATTTTCGTTCACTGTTTCGTCCCAGTCGTTCACCCCGTACCTCCTTGTTTAATATCTGTACTCACAAAAAAAAAAAAAAAAAAAAAAAAAACCCCAAAAAACTATTTCCTTCCCAGGTCTTATTCGTTTATTTGTTCTTTTTGTTCGTTCGTTCTTCGTTCGCGATCACGCGGTTAGAAATGTATAATCTCTCCCCTGAACAACTATTTTCTCTCATATATTATAACACCCTTTTCTTCTTTTCCTACAAAAGGATGCTTTCGTCTTGCTCACCAAATCTATTCATTCCAAAAAATATATATAATACCATCTCTTACAGTTCCTCCTTTCTACATTCCCTAAACTATCCAGAATTCCATCCCTCCTCCAGTGTCCTCAAACGTATTTTTGACTCGAAGGTCTCAAACTCATTTTGCAAAAAATGTTCGTTTCCCATGAATCGTACACTTTTCAAAATCCAATCTCACCCCTCCCCTCCAAATCCTCCCCATCACCCATCCCTTTCAAATCTCCCCCCTTGCCCCTTCCCTCCCCTCCCTCCTAAACTCCCCCCACACCCCTCCCCTCCGAGACTCTCCCTCGCTCCTCCCCTCCTAGACTCCCCTCTCACCCCTCCTCCTCAAAGCATCCTCCCTGCTTCTTCCTCCTTCCAACTTTCACCTTCATCTCCCCAAACCTTCTGCCTTGCTCTTCCCCCTCCTCAAATAACACCTCACTGTGCCTCACCCAATCTCCATCAAACCTTTTGTCCGCCCCATTCTTCCCTTTCTCCAAGCTATTCTGAAATCTCTGACACACCTTCAACAGCTCTCCCTACCTCTTCCTCCTCTTCCACATCTTACCCTACCCCTCCCCCCCCCTGTTCTGGACCCGATGCTCCCCCTTCCTCTTCATTAACGGTATGGACCTCAAACATCCGGGGCCTTCGCTCAAACTTGACTGACCTCTCCATACAGGTTGCTTCTGACAAACCAGATGTGATCTGCTTAACAGAAACTTTCCTCCTTCATGATGTCTCTGATGCCTTGGTATCTCTCCCAGGTTACTCCCTCCTCCGGTATGATAGACCTGAGCCTCGTCCTGGAGGTGGGGTTGCTATCTTTATAAAAAACTCTCTTCCTCACTCGCCCTCCACTGCCCTCTCTCCACCTCACCCCCAGGAATACCTTTGGCTACGGCTTCCCCTTCGCTCCCACCTTTTGTTCATATGTGTGTTGTACCGTCCACCAATCAGCGATGACTCCATCTACATCTCACTGTCTGATAATATGGACCAACTTCTATCTACCCATCCCAACTCTCTCTTCCTCATATGTGGTGATTTCAATTGTCACCATGCCAGTTGGCTGGGTGTGGGTACCTCTCTCACCAGCCATGGCTCTTCAGCAAAGGACTTCTGCGACTCACTGGGACTGACACAATCTGTCAATTTCCCGACCCGGATCTCAGTCAACGGAGCATCTTCTCTTCTGGATTTGGTTATGACAAACTTCCCTGAAAATGTCTGCTGCTCTTCTTCTGCTCCAATCGGCTCATCTGATCATGTGCTTGTCAAAGTGGACATCTCTCTGACCATTCTCAGAGAGCCTCCTCAGCGTCGACGAGTCTGGCATTTCACTCAGGCCAACTGGCACGGTCTTCAAGCAGCCATCAATCATCTGGACTGGTCTCCCATCTCTACCGCCTCTGACATCAACTCATCCTGGGAATTCTTTCAAAGTAAATTGCTCTCTCTCATGCACAGATTTATACCATCTCGTCTTCAGTTGTCATACCCTTCCTCCCGTCCATGGTACACGGAATCTTGTGGTGAGGCTGTTGCCCTGAAACAACTTGCTTTCGTCTCCTGGAAAGCAAATCCAACGGAAGGAAATCTCATTTCCTTTCACAAAGCCCGAAACAAGTGTGTGTCCACCCTCAGGAGAGCCAGGAAACAATATCTCACCATTCTCAAGACCGAACTCTCTTATCTGTCTCCCTCTTCCAAATCCTGGTGGCGTCTGGTCAAATCTGTTTCTGGTGTTTGTTCCCCCCCCATCCCCTCCCTCACCTCAAACGGCTTAACGGCTGACTCCGCACGTGAAAAAGCTGAATGCCTCAACTCTGTGTTTGCCTCTAAATCTTGTGTCCCGAACCCATCCCTCTCTGTACCCACCGTACCCAGTCGTACCCAGCTGCTCCTGGACTCTGTGTCCTTTCCTCCTGACAAGGTGGAAAAGTTTCCGGCAACCCTCGACTCTGATTCTGCAACTGGTCCTGACGGCATCAGCCCACGGGTCCTAAAATCATGTTCTTCTGCACTTTCACTCCCTCTTTCTGTTCTCTTCACCCTCTCTTTTGCTCAAGGTCATCTGCCATCTGCTTGGAAATCAGCCAACATCACCGCTTTGCACAAAAAAGGTGCAAAAGCAGATCCCAGCAACTACAGACCAATCAGCCTTCTCCCAATTATCAGCAAAGTCATGGAATCCATCATTGCTTCAGATATTAAATCTTTCCTCTTCTCCAATGGCTTGATCTCTGATCATCAATTTGGTTTCAGACCTGGTCACTCTACTCTGGACATGCTGCTTCTGCTTTCTCAACAATGGATGGAGGTCCTCAACGCCAAACAGGAAATTAGAGCTGTCTCCCTTGACATTTCACGTGCCTTCGATACGGTCTGGCACCCTGCTCTGCTCTCCAAACTCTCCTCCTTTGGTATCCATGGAAATCTCCACGCATGGCTGGCGGACTTCCTCTCTGGTCGTAGTCAACGTGTGGCCCTGAATGGGTTTCTCTCATCTCCTCTTCCTGTTCAGGCTGGAGTTCCCCAAGGTAGTGTTCTGGGCCCTGTGCTTTTTCTGGTCTTCATCAATGATCTCTCTGACTCTCTTGAAAATCCTCTCTATCTCTTTGCTGACGACTCTACTCTCTGTCGCTCCATTCCTCATCCCTCAGATCGGCAGTCTGCAGCCTCCTCACTCTCTGCAGACCTGGACAAAATCACAGACTGGTCAAACAAGTGGAACATGTCTTTCAATCCTGACAAATCTCACACTCTTACAATGTCTCTCCGAAAGGACCGACTGGACAACCCTCCCATCTACTTTCTCAACAATCCTCTCCAAGAAGTTCTGTCACTCAAGCTTTTGGGTCTCACTATCTGCCATGATCTTTCTTGGGAAAACCACATTTCCAAGCTGGCCTCCAAAGCCAGTCGCCGACTGGGCATCCTCCGTCGTGCGAAGTCCTTCCTTGGCACACCTGAGCTCCTCACCACATACAAGGCTTTCATCCGCAGCTCAATGGAATACTGTTCCCCCCTCTGGGCTGGTGCTCCTGCCTCACACCTTGCTCGGCTTCACGCAGTTGAGGCCAAAGCTTTCAGAATCATTGGAATCTCCTGCGATGTAGTCAACGCCGAGGGCCTTTCACTCACTCACCGCAGGCAGGTTGGTGGTCTTTCTGTCTTCTACCGACTCCTCTCCGGCCTTGCTCCCCCAGCTCTCTCTGTGCTCTGTCCCCCCAATATTCCTTCAGGTCGCACAAGATCTGCCTGCAACCCTCTTCTGGTTAAACTGCCAAAGTCTAGGCTCTCTGCTCACCTTCACTCTTTCATTCCCCTTTTCTCCCGCCTCTGGAACAAACTCCCCCACTCCCTTCAATCCCACTCCTCCCTCCAGGTCTTTAAAACAGCTGTTCACCACCATCTCTTATCTTCCCCCATCGAAAACCTTGATCTTTTCTACCCCCGGTAATTCACCCCAGAGTCCTTGCAGTGTTCATGTTTTAATCCTCTCCCACCTCCCCCCAAGTCCTCCCGATGTCCCTGCTCTCAAATGTTGTGTTTGTGTCCTTCCCCCTCTCTTTTGTGTCCTTCCCCCTCTCTCCCCATCTTGTCTACCGCTCCCCTTGTTTTTTGTGTTTTGTGTGTGGGTTTGTCTTTTTGTGTGATTAATGTTAGCTCTTTCACGAGCCTCGATCTTGTATACAAAAAAAAAAAAAAAAAAAAAAAAAAAAAAAAAAAAAAAAAAAAAAAAAAAAACCTTTAAGATTTAGCTTTCATATTGTCACGTCCCCGGGGTTAAGACCCCAAGAGGACGAATGACCGAAACGAGCTTAAAATCCGAGGCAAACTCCGAACCCTGGTGGGATTATCTTTGGCGCGCGCGGGAAGGCCCGACTCTTATCTAATTGGGAACACACACAGGGTTAATCCAAACCCACAAACGAAGAAACAAACCAGGACAGAAAGTAAAATTCAACAAATATAAATTTATTTACAATAATGTAAAACACATCGAAAGGTGATGTATACACCATATTGAATGTATTACCCTGCGCTCGTGAAGCGTAAAGCGGGGTTAAGCATTCAGTTACGTACGTGTGCCTTGTGCCGTGTCTGCATTTTTAAAATTCATTTTCTCGGCAACCGTTGGTCCGATTACATGAAATTTTCACCATAGGAGGGCCTCCTCCTGTAGAATATTTTAATGATTATTATGACATCATAGGTCATGTGGTACAGGCGCCATCTTGGAAAAACTTCGCACCTCTATATCTCTGAAACCACTCCATGGAAAAAATTGAGACCTGGCTCATTGTCAACTACTCCCCATGGGGAATAAGATATGTTAATGATGATGTCATCGGTGCCTTTGTTATGATGTTATAATTCGACAAACCAGGACAGACAAATAGAACACTTATCCATCCAATCACTATTAATTTTTTTCCAGCAACTGTTGGTCTGATGGACACGAAATTTTCACCACAGGAGCGCCTCCTCCTTTAGAATATTTTAATGATAATCATGACGTCATAGGTCATGTGGTACAGGCTCCATCTTGGAAAACCCGAAAAATGTTGCACCTCTATATCTCCAAAACCGATGCATGGACAAAATTGAAACATGGCTCATTGTAAAGAGCTCCATATGGGGAATAGGTGTTGTTAACGATGATGTCATTGGTGCCATAATTATGACGTCATAATTCGACAGGGAGAAAGCTTAGTCTGATCAGTTTGAAATGTATTGAGAGTGATCTATGGAACAATTATATTAGAGAATATAAATTTATGATGGCATCGCTCACTTGGTCTGGCAGCCATATTGGATCAAAGAAATAAAATGTTCAAAAACAGAAGAGTTGGCTTGCAACAAGTTGACTGTGCAGGGTAAGTATCCTATGAACACCATCTAGTTGGTAAAGAGATTATTTGCTACAGTAAAGTAATCTTCACCTTTCTGCTGGGAGAGACAAATAACTGGGAGATTATTACGACGAGAATAGCGATCGAGTTTATTAACGAGCTCAGCATGATCAGCCATAATTTTATGAGTATTGGCCAACCATGTTCTAAGCCCATGCAGTTCTTTTCCATGTCCATGTCCCATGGCAAATAATGTCTTTACCAATAAATTCAATATGGTGTATGTTAAGCTGGAATGTGCTCACCGTGAAGGACCCAATATGGATGCCAAACCGCAACACCTCCTGAAAAGCTCAACTGCTACTAGGACAAAATCAAGATCCTTCCACAGCAGCGTCAGGCTTTGTTAATGACCAGTAGTACTGTGCCGAGAATCTGACTAAAATCGACGTCCATGAATAAATTAAGTGGTCCTCTCAAGTAGCGCTGGTAAATAGCGAAGTTCTGGTAGCATATTGGCTCAATTCTAACATCAAGCTTAACGTATAGGCTTCCATTCATCGCCTGCTGCTTCATTTCTTTATTTTTCTTGCTGCATTGCATTCTTAATCAATTATCTTGATGATATATTATAGTGAGCTTTTACTGTATTTATTTTACTACTTTCCAGCCATTAATTTACATACACTACATGGCCAAAAGTATGTAGACATCAGAACATCACACCGGTATGTGCTCGTCGAACATCTCATTCCAAAATCATGGACATTAATATGGAGTTGGTCCCCCGTTATTGCTATAACAGCCTCCACTCTTCTGGGAAGGTTTTCCACTGGATGTTGGAACATTGCTGCGGGGATTTGCTTCAATTCAGCCACAAAAGCATGAGTGAGGTCGGGCACTGATATTGGGCAATTAGGCATGGCTCGCAGTCGGCGTTCCAATTCATCCCAACGGTGTTCGATGGGGTTGAGGTCAGGACTCTGTGCAGGCCAGTCAAGTTCTTCCACACCATTTCTGTATGGACTTCGCTTTGTGCATGGGGGCATTGCCATGCTGAAACAGGAAAGGGCCTTCGCCAAATTGTTGCCACAAAGTTGGAAGCAGACCATCTAGAATGTCATTGAATGCTGTAGCGTTAAGATTTCCCTTCACTGGAACTAAGGGGCCTAGCCCGGACCATGAAAAACAGCCCAGACCATTATTCCTCCTCCATCAAACATTACAGTTGGCACTATGCATTCGGGCAGATAGCCTTCTCCTGGCATCCGCCAAACCCAGGTTCATCCGTCGGACTGCCAGATGGTCAAGCGCGATTCATCACTACAGAGAAGGCGTTTCCACTGCTCCAGAGTCCAATGGCGGCGAGATTTACACCACTCCAGCCGACGCTTGGCATTGCGCATTGTGATCTTAGGCTTGTGTGCGGCTGTTCGGCCATGGAAACCCATTTCATGAAGCTCCCGCCGAACAGTTGTTGGGCTGAAGTTGCTTTCAGAGGCAGCTTTGAACTCGGTAGTGAGTGTTGCAATCAAGGACAGACGACTTTTACGCGCTATGCGCTTCAGCACTCGGGGGTCCCGTTCTGTGAGCTTGTGTGGCCTACCACTTCAGGGCTGAGCTGTTGTTGCTCTTAGATGCTCATCCAATTTACCTGAAGTTTAAATTTACCATTTGAGTTTTGTCATCAAATTTTCACCAAAGCTTTATTATGATAATATGGAGAAGGTAAATTGATAATTTTGTCAAAAGGTCAAAGGTCAGGGTCACATAAAATCGTCAATTTTCTTCCGATTGAGCTGAAATTTTAAGAATTTGCATATTGTGTCACTGAATTGGTTTACCAATCAAAAGCTACAAGCCGATTATTTTTAGATCAAAAGGTCAAAGGTCAAGGTTGCGTACAATCACCAATTTTCACCCGATTTACCTGAAATTTAAAGAATTTGCATAATCAGATCACTGAAAATTGGTTCACTAATCACGAGGTAGGAGTCGGTTGTTTTTTTTGGTTTTTTTTTTTACATCAAAAGGTCATAGGTCAAGGTTGTATGAAATCGTTAATTTTTGTCCATTTGACCTGACATTTTAAGATTTTGCATATTGGGTCACAGAATTGGTTGACCAATCAAAAGTAAAAAGTTGATTTTTTTTTTATAGATCTAAGGCTCAAAGGTGAAGGCTGCATAAAATCATCAATTTTCTTTTTGTATTCTTTTTTAAACTATTCCCTGGTGTTGGGCTAGCGGCTAGGGTGCCGGCTTATTCTTCCGACCGGCCGGCTAGGGTGCCGGCCGGCCGGCTTATTCGGCTAGGGTGCCGGCTAGGGTGCCGGCTAGGGTGCTGGCCGGCTTATTCTAGGGTGCCGGCTAGGGTGCCGGCTAGCGGCTAGGGTGCCGGCCGGCTAGGGTTTATTCTTTTTTAAACTGTTTTCGGTATTTTGAGAATACGGAAGAAGAAGAAGACGTCTGAATACAAATGGATGTGGACTGGCTTTGCATTTTCAGATGCTTTCTAGTTCCATACACCATCTTGTTCCATTACTTTATTTTGGCTCGAGTTTTTTTTTTTGTATACAGAGTCGAGGCTCGTGAAAGAGCTAACATTTATCAAACAAACAAGCAAACAAAGTAAATAAAAAGGGGAGCGGTCGACAAGATGGGGAGAGAAGGGGAGGAAGCACAAAAACACAACATTTGAGAGCAGGGACATCGGGAGATGTGTGGGAGCGAGAGGGCCTGGGGGGGGGGGGGGGGGGCAGGACAGGTATAAAACGCAAGGACACCAAAGACTTCCAGGAAAGAAGTCGGCACCTCAAAAAGTGGATTTGGGGTGAAATTAGCGGGGGTACCTTTACCGATACTTCGAAGGTATCTTTACTTGTAATTGTAACCCTTTCACGTCACTTCTTGCATTATCCTCCATACTGTTTCCTACCCCCTTACCCATTCCCTCCCACACTCCCCCCTTCCCTTGGAAAGTGTGTATCTGTGTGATATCTGTTGTTTGTAGTTTTTCACGATGTCCTTTATTCCAAATGTAGATGAATTTTCTAATGATTTTCATAATGGTACTTTTGTTATAACTTGGAAGGCGATTCCCATATTTATATGAATTCCAGGAGCCTCAGCAGACATTTATATGATATTCAAGATTATTTTTTGTCCACTTTAAATCATTGCTTTTCCGTTTATCGATTTACCGAAACTTGGTTCAGAGAATGTCATGCTTCATACATTACAAGGCCTAATTACAACATTGTTCACTCATCACGTTTTGATCAACTTGGGGGTGGAGTCGTGATGTTTATTAGTAGTTCATTGAAATTTCGTATTCATTACATTCTCCTGCCATCTTTTTTATGGCTATGAAAGCATGTACTTTGAAAATGAATGTGAGTTTTCTATTTGATTGCAGGTATAATGTCTACGGGGCTCCTGGTACTCATCCTGATAACTTTCTACAATGTCTTGATTTTTGCCTGAATGTCACTGACAAATTAAATAACAGTTTCCGAGAGAGAGGAAACTGAGTTATTTAATGGGATATTTTAACCTTGACCTGCTTCGTTGTTCCAATCATCAGCCCACAGACAGTTTTGTTTCAACCTTCTATTCATATACGCATTCCATCCAACATTTTATCTCTTACACGAGCCTCGATCTTGTATACAAAAAAAAATAAATCCCCTGATTGATCAGCCAACTCGCATTACCCTCAAACTGCTACTCTTATTACCTTCGCAAAAGCGGAAGGTTATGTTTTGATCGCTGTGTATTTATTTGTATGTCTGTGTGTGTGTGTGTGTGTATGTTATTCGCATAACTCAAAAAGTATTCAACCGAATTGCATGAAATTTGGTGGGATGATTGGTTATTATACGGGACACATTTGATTAGATTTTGGGAGCAATCGGGTCAAAGGTCAAGGTCAAGGTCACGAAAAGGTCAAAATCGTATTTTTACCATAGCGCGGTCAATTTTTATCCAATTGGCATGCAACTAATGCCAAAATGTTCAGAATTTAATGCCCGATCTTGTGATATACGACATGACCGAGTGAAGACATTACCCTTGTTAGCGGTTGGGGGTCAAAGGTCAGGGGGGTCACGACCTTGCAAAATGTGCGTTTTTTGTCATAACTCGGTCAATTCTTATCCGATTTGCATGAAATCAGCACCAAACTGTTCACTGTTCTGTTCCCTACACTCCCATGCCAAGTACAGAACAGTAGCTGCGGCGAAGGTATGCGCTCTACCGAGTGCCCGTTCTAGTTGATAATATATTAACCAATAACGATGAAGAGATTGCCGCAGGTATCCTCAGCATTGAGGTTTCTGATCATTCAACTTTATTCTGGATTACTTCTTCATGCTTCTTAAATTATACTTCTGTACAAAACAATTATGTCATCAGGGATATCAACTATAACACGTTGTGTTATTTAATAAAGAAATCAAATCCATGGATTGAGGGGAAATCTATAAATCACATCAAGCTGACTCTGCTTACGGTAGTTTTCTTTCTCTTTTCACTAACTCTTCCAATCGCCATTTCCCACTTATCACTAATGGAGTGGAAGAGGAAAGACCAATCTTCCATCAATCACCCAGTCAATGATCAATTCCTATAACTATAAAAATCGGCTGAATCGGCACTTATTCCTTCTGAGAATAAAAGGTATCATGATAAGAATTATCGCAATCAATTAACTGCGACAATCCGAGTTGCCAAGAAAAATTATTGTATCAACGGTGTTTGTGCCTGGTGTTGGCTTAACAGTCAAGGTGGCTGGCTTAAGATCTTAGGGTCTTGAATTAGAGCCCCTGTGGTGCCGTGAAATAACACCAGGTGGGTTGACTCGGCCTGTTATCCTTCTGAGGTTGGCAAAATGAATACCAGCTTACTGGAAACAGGGGGCACTGCATAAACAGCACAGCTGCACTTACAGAAAATGATGCAACCAGCAGCCACAAAGTGCATGCAAAATAATAATAAGTTTAATATGAATAAAAATAAAATGAAGAATACTTGGTGTGAAATTAATAAAATTCTTGGTAAAAGTAATAAAGCCGATATTCTGGAAAATTGCTCCGATTAGTCAGGGCCCTTAGGGATATTTTGGTTCAAATTCTTCCAAAAACATCAAATTTGGTGCAGATGTTGCCCATGCCATACTCTTTCGATTTTTGACGGGTGCCAAGGGCGGTATCCGGGGACCATACCGTCCATCCCGCCATGTCACCTGACCTATGACATCATAATTAGGATATGCATCCAATCACATGGCGTACTATAAGTGGTCAAAGTTCAAAATGAATCGATCGAAAAATGAAGGCAGGGATCCATTTTTAAGGTTTTCATAAAATCCAATATGGCCGCCAGGTCACATGACCTATGACGTCATATTTATGACATGTATACAATCATGTATACATGAACCCGGATCATGATCGCACAAAAATTAAACACAAGGATATGGCATACAGTTCATAAAACATCAAAATCCGTACCTTTGTAATTAGACTGATGAACTGCATATGCCTGAAAATTAGGAAATAGACATGTAAATATTTCCTCTAATTGTCAAAAATAAGGTCAGAGTTGCCCAACCCAGAAACATAAAATGGTGAACCTCGCGTAAATCTTGACAAAAACTCAAAAACCGACATGTTTGACTCAAAAATGACCTTTAGGATGACCTTGGGGGTTGACCTTGACCTCGAATCATCAAAATAACATCATAATTGGATTCCTCGACCTCGAAAACCCCTGAAAAGTGGTATCATACATGATTCCAACCCTTTTGGTTATTTAACTGATTTTCCTCTAATCCGGGTGGCGGCCATTTAGTATTTCGCCAATATGGGGCAAAGGGGGGGGGGGGGGGGGCGCCCGTCTTGGCGCCCGTCAAAAATCGAAAGAGTATGGCATGGGCAACATCTGGGCCAAATTTGGTGCTTTTGGAAGAATTTGAACCAAACGGCCCCAAAATATCCCTAAGGGCCCTGACTAGATGGATCAATTCTTATTTTACGAACATCGGTGCATAACTAGAAAATACAATCCCACCATCTAATGTGCATTTCAGGGATTTTTTCACATCTCTAATACATCTTTTTTGCACCAATAAATTATTTTGAAATAATTGAGATTGGTAGTAAGATCAATCGTGCCTTGAGCTGTGGCTTTGATGATATTCGTTCTTCTGTGATTAAGTCTGTCATTTCTTTTATTTCTCATTTCTTAGTCCATATACTCAATCTATCTTTTCTTATTGGTTCTGTTCCCTTGAATTTGAAGCTTGCTAAAGTTACTCTAGTTTCGAAGAGTAACGATCGTCAGGCCATTTACAATTATAGATCCATATTTGTTCTCCCATGATTTTTCTAAAATTTTGGAGAAACTCGTTTATAATTGTTTATTTAAATTTCTCTAACATTCTATTTGATTAACAGTTTGGCTTGCCAAGTAAGCACTCTACATATATAGTGTGATTAATTTGACAGATTTACTTCCTAATTCCTTCTCTGACAAATTGTTTACTGCTGGTGTTTTCATTGACTTGTCTAAGACCTTTGATACAATTGATCATAATATTCTACTCTCCAAACTTGATTTCTATGGTGTCAGAGGTTGTGCTCCAGAATGGTTTAAAGCTTATCTTACCAACAGACAACAATTCAGTCGTTAACAGCTCTAATTCTTCATGGAGTGCTAGTGTAACGACGTCAACACATAGTTTTCCAATTAACCGGTATTCGTTCATTTGTTCAACCAAAGAGGAAAAGCTCTTGTGTGTGGAATTATAATGGTCGGCTGGTCGATCTCGGGGTTGGACACCGCTGATTACGTGACTCGGCGCTGTCGCAATGAACCGCCATTTCAGAGTAAACTTATTGAGACCAGATTCATTGTACATGTGTTTGTATTACTCTCTCTCTCAGAGCCCGGTGAAGGGTGGCAACATTTTTGGGGCTCGTCCAGGACCCATGGAGTTTCCTAAGGATCTATACTTGGTCCTCTTATGTTCTTATAACATGGCAATGACGAATATACTAGCTCTCCCTTATTATCTTTTTTTCTCTTCACCAATATTACTACTATCATCTATTCCAATCCTAGTTGCGATTATTTGATCAATACTCTCAACAGTCAGCTCATCAAGGTTTAATCCTGGTTTAAATCGAACAAACTCTTTATAAATCGCCAAAAAACCAAGTGTATGTTCTTCAGTAAAGACACAACTTTTGTCTGATGCTATTTCTTCTACTTACATTGACAGTGTAAATTTTTACATTCATTCCACACACTTACATTCTTTACACAAAATTTTTAGGTGTTATCTTGGATGACAAACTTAGCAGAACAAATCATACTTTGATTGCTAAGATAATTTCTCGAAATACGGGCCGACTGTCAAAAGTTTGTTCCTTCCTTCCTCCTACTTTAGTCTCCCTCTATTTACACTTTAATTTTCCCTTATCTGAATTATTGTAACATTGTCTGGGCACGCTCTAGTAACAATGAACTTAACTTACTCTCACATAGCCATAAGCGAGCTAAAAGGATCTGCACCATTTCTCATCCATGAGACCACACTGCACCTCTTTGCACAACAACAACAACAACAACAACAACAACAACAACAACAACAACAGGCATTTCAAGGCCATTTTCCCTGCTAGAGCAGGGGTTAGTCACTGCACCTCTTTTCACTAAACAACATAAATTACATACAGGGACATTCATGTACAAGCATATTAATACATTTCTTCCACAAGTCTTTTCACCTTATTTTACATAATTCCATGATATCCACATTCATTTTACCAGATCACTAGACAACCTATTTCAACCTTTTACTCACACGTCATACACTTAATACACTACATTCCTATGGGCCACACCTCTGGAATAGTATTGATGGAGCAGGGAAGGCACAGTCATCTGGGGGACACTTTAAGGCTTCTTATAAACGAACTCTGATCTCATATTGTTAGTAAATTTCTCTTACATATTGATTTGTTCTTTATTCTTAAGCTTATTATTATTATTATTCACAATCTTTTTGTCCATTTTTTCCTATATTTTGCAATTCGATAGTTTTTGTATATTTCACCATCTGTTATTTATATTGCCAATCTATAGGCATTTCAATGCACGCCCTGGCTTCGGAATATGCATCCATTCTGCTTCTGTATACATTATTTTGATTGGTCCCTTCCAAGTTCCCCAAGTTCTGGAAGTATGATTAGCCCCCATTGGAGTTGGTCCGAAATGGGGGCTTATGGATTGGGTCTCGTCCATCCACAACCATATCTCAGAGATGTATGTCCTAATTTTGTTCATACTTGGCGAAATACAATACATGATGGCTTACATATGCATGTCAATTTCTTTCGAGATCAGATCCATTTTGGCCATTTTGTTACTTACACGTGTTCCCAACCATTTCTTGAGCATTCATGGTCCAATTTGTTCAAATTTGGCAGAAGCAGAGTACATGGTGGTATACAGTGCATTCAGAAAGTATTCAGACCCCTTCACTTTTTTCACATTTTGTTATGTTGCAGCCTTATGCTGAAATCGTTTAAATTCATTTTTTCCCTCATCAATCTACACTCAATACCCCACAATTACACAGAGAAAACAGGATTTTAGAAAGTTTTGCAAATTTATTAAAAATAAAAAACTGAAATATCACATTGACATAAGTATTCAGACCCTTTACTATGACACTTGAAATTTAGCTCAGGTGCCTTCCAGATCATCTTTGAAATGTTTCTACACCTCGATTGGAGTCCACCTGTGGTAAATTCAATTGATTGGACATGATTGGGAAAGGCACAAGGTCTCACATAAGGTCTCACAGCTGACAATGCATATAAGAGCAAAAACCAAGCCATGAGGTCGTAGGAACTGCCTGCAGAGCTCAGAGACAGGATTGTGTCGAGGCACAGATCTGGGGAAGCCTACACAAAAATTTCTGCTGCATCGAAGGTTCCAAAGAGCACAGTGGCCTCCATAATTCTTAGATGGAAGAAGTTTGGAACAACCAGGACTCTTCCTCGAGCTGGCCGCTGGGCCAAACTGAGCAATCGGGGGAGAAGGGCCTTGGTAAGAGAGGTGACCAAGAACCCGATAGTCACTCTGGCTGAGCTCCAGAAATCCTGTGTGGAGATGGGAGAAACTTCCAGAAGGACAGCCATCACTGCAACCGATCTGGGCTTTATGGCTGAGTGGCCAGACGGAAGCCAAACAGTTCAATCTTGGTTTCATCAGATCACAGAATGTTGTTTCTCACAGTCTGAGAGTCCTTTAGGTGCTTTTTTGCAAACTCCAAGCGGATTTCACGTGTCTTTCACTGAGGAGAGGCTTTCGTCACTACAGTGACAACATTTAGGTTGTACAGTATCACAAATTAAACTATTTTCTAGTATGTATGTATTTATGTGTGTATAAATATACATGCATAGATACTTTTCTGTTATGTATGTGTATAAATGAAACTATATATATATATATATATATATATATATATATATATATATATATATATATATATATATATATATATGTAAACATTTCTGCATCTCCAGTAGACCCCAATGTTATTTCCATGCCTATTTTATTCCTTCTCACCAATAATGCCGCTGTCTTTGCTCTCCAGCGTAGAGCTTGGTGTAAGAAGTGAGGTGGTGGTTGCAGGTACGTGACGAGACCATGTCAGGCCACGGGGCTGTGGCATGGAAAATGTTGAGCTGGGACTGCTGGGAATGTGGAGAGACGTTGGCACGTCCGGTGGGGAGCAGGTGGGGCTGGTATCATCAGCTCCTTGGAGCTAAAACAATGCAACCAAGAAGTAGAGATCATTTGGGATATCAATTATGTAATGCATATTCAATTCTATCACTCTAATGATATGGTAATATGGCTGGGAGGATAAGTATTGCACACATTGAACACTTTTAAAAAGATTTTCTTGAAAATAGCTTCTTATAAATGATCCCTTGTAAATTGGTACTTAGAAACAAACCACAGAAAGCATTTCCTTTGTAGAGTTGAATGTCTGCCATGAGCTTTTTTAGTAACTTTGCAAATGGAGAGCAGACAGATTCCATGGAGAAGTGAAAATAAAAATCCACCGTGCTCATTCGTGCCAACAAAAACTCTTTTTCAGGAGAATGATTATCCCCAGGGGAAGAATTGCAATTTAGCTCGATTCTCAAGTTCCACTGCAAAATGGCTCTTTGCTTAATCCCTGAAATGAAATGGTATTTTGACAAAACGAAAACGAATTTAATCGTGCAAAAGTTTCCAAGATAGAAAAAACAAAATTAAATGAAAAATAAATGTGCAAGTTCAATTACTCACAAAGAATAGTAGTGTAGATATGTGTAATATCACTGATGATATAAAACTAATTGTACAGGAGGCAATTTGGCCATTAATACACCTGTGCTTTAGTCTCACCCCATTAACTTAATCTAACAGTTTATAATCGTCCATCTGAACTTCATCGAACTTAACATCCACAACCCTTGTGTAATTATCTTGCATCTCTCCTAATTCCTCAGCAGTGGATCTAGCCAGAGTACTAGTGCACAATCGTCTATGTGAATGAAACAAACCATGATATTCCAATTCCATGATTCCAAAACCTTGATATTTTCTACCCCTGGTAATCCAACCCAAACCCACCTCCTTCAAATTCCATGTTTTCTTTCCTGAAATCCCCTGCAGTGTCCATCTTGTTTATCTCGTGTAACTCACCCCAGCCCTCTCCCTTCCACAGATCATGGTATTGACAAAACAATGATGTCCAAAACGATCAACGTATGATGACGTGTTCTAATGTTTTTGTCTTGCAAGTGATATCTGTACAAGTGTACAAGCTTCACTATGAGCTTTAGATCAATGAAAAACAAATACGATGATGGAAGGTAAATCAGTGTCATATTCTTGTGTCGTGTCACCCTTCCTATTGATGGTATTGTCCACCAATTATTTGAAAACAACTTGAAAATAATGTCAAGAACCCTGGAGTCAATAGATCTATCAATGACGCGTCGAGAATCCGGAATGGAACATTTTTCACTCAGATTGATCTGACAAAAATGAAGCTCATATTTATGCCCTTCACAATGAAAACACAAGCCTGGTGTTGTCTTAATGGATAAGGTGGCTGGCTTGAGATCTTAGGAGGATCTTGAGTTTGAGCTACTGTCGTGCTGTTGAAAACAACACCGGGCAGGTTGACTCAGCCTGACATTCTTCCGACGTCGGCAAAATGAGACGAATTTAATCACCCATGCCACTACATGTACAACCATCCACAGGCCCCGAGATACATTAGAACAACAACACAAAGACACTACAGTGACATCCTTCGTAACATCCTGCACCTGTATATGGCTGTACCCACACATACAGTCACGTGAAAAAGTAAGTACACCCCATGTAAAGTTTTTGACTTTTTCAACATATTCCAACATACAGCTATTTGATCTTCATTTCAACAATATTGATAGATAAAGGTGATATAATATAACAAATATCATGAAACATTTACATTTGGTAGTCCATTGTATAATTTAAATAAACATAAATGCAAATTTCCCATGTTGAAAAAGTAAGTACACCCTTGGCTCTAATAGGTGGTATTGCCCCCTTTGGCAGAAGCAACCTCAAGTAGGCATCTATATATATAAAACACAGTTTGTGTGTGTGTGTGTGTGTAATGTTACCGGTAGACTCCTAAACGGAGAGGCTCACGTACTTGATATTTGGCACAGACATGGCCATTGAGCCTGGGACGAACATGGCCGACCTAAAATTGATTTCATAATATTTTTAAACCATATTTTTACCTCAGCGCATTTCAGCGAGGACTTTATGCACGGAATCTGACCGGTCGCAGAGCAGCGCGCTGATTCGCTCAGAGCGATCACGTGATGTTCCTTGCCGCCATTAACTCATTTACGTGTTCGCACGTATTTCAGAGCGAAAAGCAATTGCCTTTTTTCACATTTCAGCGACGAACATTGCCATTCACACCACATAGGTTTTTTTCCCTTTCATCTTTAGATCCATATTTTTTGCCATAATGTAGCGCATTATGGCTCTCTCGAGCTCGAGTTAGCCAATCACCTGGGAGCATGAGGCCACGTGGCCATGCCCACGACAGGACGCAGAGTTGCAATCCATCGCTCAGAGCGATCACGTGATGTTCCTTGCCGCGCGATTGCGTTTTTTCACATTTGAGCGACGAACATTGCCATTCACACCACATAGGTTTTTTTCCCTTTCATCTTTAGATCCATATTTTTTGCCATAACGTAGCGCATTATGGCTCTCTCGAGCTCGAGTTAGCCAATCACCTGGGAGCATGAGGCCACGTGGCCATGCCAACGACAGGACGCAGAGTTGCAATCCATCGCTCAGAGCGATCACGTGATGTTCCTTGCCGCGCAATTGCGTTTTTTCACATTTGAGCGAGGAACATTGCCATTCACAGCACATAGGTTTTTTTTTCTTTCATCTTCAGATCCATATTTTTTGCCATAACGTAGCGCATTATGGCTCTCTCGAGCTCGAGTTAGCCAATCACCTGGGAGCATGAGGCCACGTTGGCCACGCCCACGACACGACGCAGAGTTGCAATCGTGCGTTTGCGTCGTTTCTTACCACGTGTAAACGTAGTATTTTGTCTACGAGTATTTTGAATTTGTCTATGAGTGAGTGACTGGAAGACTGACTGTGATAAAGGCAATGGCACCGAAGAAAAGAAATTTGTCACGTTCAACCTCCCGAGCAAGGAAAATCGCTGATCGGAGACTCCATGAAGCCGATGAAGATACTTTTCACCATCGACAAGCCAATCAAGAACGTGTCTCTAGATTCAGACAGCGAGAGACAGAAGATGAGACAGAGGCACGTCTAAACGCCAATCAACAATGTCTGGCGAGGGCCAGACAGCGAGAGACAGAAGATGAGACAGAGGCACGTCTAAACGCCAATCAACAATGTCTGGCGAGGGCTAGACAGCGAGAGACAGAAGATGAGACAGAGGCACGTCTGAACGCTAATCAACAACGTGTGGCGAGGGCCAGACAGCGGGAGACAGAAGATGAGACAGAGGCACGTCTGAACGCCAATCAACGTGTGGCGAGGGCCAGACAGCGAGAGACAGAAGATGAGACAGAGGCACGTCTAAACGCCAATCAACAAAGTGTAGCGAGGGCCAGACAGCAGGAGACAGAAGAACAGCGCCAAAAACGACAACAACTGGCAACCATCAGGCAGACGGCAGCCGGCCATTGCATGGGAGAAGGCTGCATTCAGTTGCAATCCGAACACTGACTACTCCTCAAAGGTTGATATTGGCTCCATGTCGTTCACCTGTCAGTTTTGCCCTGCCTTGAAATGGAAGGGAGAAACACCAGGAATGTGTTGCAGGGGAGGCAATCTCCTTTTGCCTTCTCTCCAATCTCCACCGGAACCTTTGAAAGAACTACTTCAATCAACTACGACTCAATCCAGACACTTCCTGAAGGAAATCCATAATTACAACTCTTCGTTCCAAATGACTTCGTTTGGAGCAGATCGCGTCGTCACTGAGCAAGGATTCATGCCTACATTCAAGGTGCAAGGCCAGGTATACCACCTCATTGGCTCTATCCACCCTCAACCAGGTGAGCAACCGAAACTTTTACAAATCTATTTTATGGGTGACCACCGAGAAGAAGCTGCCTGACGAGGACAGAACTTCCCCAACCTACGCTCTGAACTAATCCTAGCCTTACAAGATATGCTCCACTCAAATAATGCGCTGGTCAACAGCTTCAAGTCGACATTGGAGAGAATGCCTTCACCTGATTACAAGGTCGTAATTCGAGCTGACAAACGTCCTCACGGAGAGCACGAACGTCGGTTTAACGAGCCAGTCAACAATGACGTTGCAGTGTCTATACTTCCCTCCCCCTCCCCTCCCTTTCCCCCCTCCCCCTTCCCTCTCCCCCCCCTCTCTTCTCCCCTCCCCCCCTCTCCTCCCCTCCCCCCCCGTTCCCCTCCCCTTCTCCCCCCCCCTCCCCTCCCCCGCCCGGCAATGCCGGGTACTTCTGCTAGTTTCTTATAACTGTCTACCAGTCTCTGACATCGACTGGGAGAAATTTTTGCCCACTCCTCCATGCAGAATTCTTTCAGCTGTGCGATGTTTGAGGGGTTTCTTGCATGCACAGCTCGTTTCAAATCCCCCCACAACATCTCGATGGGATTTAGATCCGGGCTTTGACTTGGCAATTCCAGAACCCTCCATTTCTTTCTTTTCAGCCATTCCTTGGTGGATTTACTGGTATGTTTAGGGTCATTGTCATGTTGCAAGGTCCACTTTTGGTTAAGCTTCAACTTTCCGACAGATGGCCTCACATTATCCTCAAGCACCATCTGGAACAATGAGGAATTCATAGTGGATTATATGATGGTGAGCTGCCCAGGCCATGATGCAGCAAAGCTGCCCCAAACCATAATATTTCCACCACCATGCTTTACAGTTGGTATCAGGTTCTTGTGGTCAAATGCTGTCTTTGGTTTTCGCCAAACATGTCTTCTGGTACTGTGGCCAAATCCCTCTACCATTGACTCATCTGTCCAGAGCACATTGTTCTAGAAGTGCTGGTCTTTGCCTCGGTGTTCATTGGCAAACTTTAGTCTTGCCCTGATGTTCTTTCTGGAAAGCAAAGGTTTCCTCCTGGCACACCTCCAATGTAGATCAAATTTGTGCAGCCTCTTTCTAATGGTAGACTCGTGCACTTTGACATCAACAGTGGCAAGAGCTACCTGTAGGTCCGGTGATGACATTCTGGGGTTCTTAGAGACTTCTTTCAGCATCTTGCGGTTTGCTATCGGGCTGAACTTGCTGGGGCGGCCTGGCCTGAACAAGTTGGCAGTTGTTTGGCATCTTATCCACTTGTAGATGATCTTCCGGACAGTCGAATGATTTATTTCAAATTGTTTGGAGATCTTTTTAAATCCCTTCCTGACATACCTGTACGTATTCTCAATACAGCTGTACCCGTACATATGTCCGATACGGCTGCACCCGTACATATGTCCGATACGGCTGCACCCGTACATATGTCCGATACGGCTGCACCCGTACATATGTCCGATACGGCTGCACCCGTACATATGTCCGATACGGCTGCACCCGTACATATGTCCGATACGGCTGCACCCGTACATATGTCCGATACGGCTGCACCCGTACATATGTCCGATACGGCTGCACCCGTACATATGTCCGATACGGCTGCACCCGTACATATGTCCGATACGGCTGCACCCGTACATATGTCCGATACGGCTGCACCCGTACATATGTCCGATACGGCTGCACCCGTACATATGTCCGATACGGCTGCACCCGTACATATGTCCGATACGGCTGCACCCGTACATATGTCCGATACGGCTGTACCCGTACATATGTCCGATACGGCTGCACCTGTACATATGTCCGATACGGCTGCACCCGTACATATGTCCGATACGGCTGTACCCGTACATATGTCCGATACGGCTGCACCCGTACATATGTCCGATACGGCTGTACCCGTACATATGTCTGATACGGCTGTACCCGTACATATGTCTGATACGGCTGCCCCCGTACATATGTCCGATACGGCTGCACCCGTACATATGTCCGATACGGCTGCACCCGTACATATGTCCGATACGGCTGCACCCGTACATATGTCCGATACGGCTGCACCCGTACATATGTCCGATACGGCTGCACCCGTACATATGTCCGATACGGCTGCACCCGTACATATGTCCGATACGGCTGCACCCGTACATATGTCCGATACGGCTGCACCCGTACATATGTCCGATACGGCTGTACCCGTACATATGTCCGATACGGCTGCACCTGTACATATGTCCGATACGGCTGCACCCGTACATATGTCCGATACGGCTGTACCCGTACATATGTCCGATACGGCTGCACCCGTACATATGTCCGATACGGCTGTACCCGTACATATGTCTGATACGGCTGTACCCGTACATATGTCTGATACGGCTGCCCCCATACATATGTCTGATACGGCTGTACCCGTACATATGTCTGATACGGCTGCACCCATACATATGTCTGATACGGCTGCACCCGTACATATGTCCGATACGGCTGTACCCGTACATATGTCTGATATGGCTGTACCCGTACATATATCAGACGGCTGTACCCGTACATATGTCTGATACGGCTGTACCTGTACATATATCAGACGGCTGTACCGGTACATATGTCTGATACGGCTGTACCCGTACATATATCAGACGGCTGTACCTGTACATATGTCTGATACGGCTGTACCTGTACATATATCAGACGGCTGTACCGGTACATATGTCTGATACGGCTGTACCTGTACGTATGTCTGATACGTAATGTAGAGCGTTACCGATTGATTACTAAAGTGGTGGCGATCATGGCTGATGCTGAATAGAAATGCGAAAAAACAAAAATGATACTTACCCTCAGCTTCTCACGCTTTTCCACAGCTGTTCTGTCCATTTTCCTCTTGTTCATTACATTAGAATTATCTCTAATCGTCGTGGGGATCATGTCGGCTTTTAATCCCTTTGATTTACTCATCCCAAACTGGGAATGTAGGGCGGTGTCGTACGAGTTATCATCAAAATGGGTGCTGCAAATGACGCATGAAGCAGTTGGGCCACACCACCTTCCTTTGGTCAGTTTTACCTTGGCTCTCCATATTTTCCTCGCAGCTGGACGTTGTGGGTAAACATGCATACTCACACCTTCTTTATATGTGTTGCAACAACCAGCAACAAAACATCCAGCTGGCATTCTGAGTGTATTTTCAGAGTTCAGAGTGTATGTAGGCCGCACATAAACAGATGTCCCACAGCAAAAGTATCCTCAAGCTGATGTGGCGGGTCACGTGACATGACGTAATCAAATCGGCGCTTTTTGGGGGGAGGGGGGTGGGGGGGCGCAAGGCCAATCGATTGTAAAATGACAACAAAAAACATTAAAATCTTTCTTCCAAGATATTTATTCAAGATAAGAACGACAATTAAATGTTAAGTGAAGCCATGTCTATTAAGTAAACTGAACATAATTTTCCGAGTCTGTGGACCTTTAACATCTCCACCAACAACCAGTGCTGGTAGATGCGGGTCCTCTGACGTTTGACGTCCTTCTGATGGATTGCACACACAATGATGCATCATTCTGCATGCGAAACACCAGGGTGATCGTTTATTGCTCAGTCAACATTTGAACCGAGGTCAGACAGTTCTAATAGTAATAGGGTTACCGGACATTCAGTTTTTCCCAGATATGGCCTCCTTTTCGGTCCTTAAATCTCCGTCCGGCTGGGTTTTTTAAATACCAAAGAATGTCCGGGATTTTGCCATTTAAGATTTGGGATACTTTTTACCTTATTTAAACTGGTAAAACCATTTTTGTACATTTTCTTAGTGATAAAATTCGGTTATGTAATGTTTGGACCAGGACAGTTTGGTACAAGTCTGTACTACTCCATCATGGTGTTCGAACATCACGCGTCCACTTCCTGTCCAACATCGCAGTGACAGTGAAACAGTCCAGTGGCATGCTGTCTTCGAGTCAGTGTCTTTTCTGAGTCCGTACCGTTATACCGTATACATTTGTTTGATTTCCTTCTTGACAATGCCAAAATGAAAGTGAAAGATTCGCTGCAGAAATAAAGACAAATGAAAACGTTTGACGAAAAATGGCAGAGCTTCCTGTGGAGATGCTACAGATCACAATTCAGTAAAAATATTTCCAGTAATAATTCAGTATTTCGACTGGAAGAACGGCGGTTCGCAGTCAAAAGTAATCGAGGTCTGGAAGAAAGATTGGTGAAAGGACTCACTACATGTAAAGAGGTACATTGAAATTTGAATAATTATAGTGTAGTGCGGTGCTATGCGCACGACTTGTCTTGCCAATAAAGGAAGCAACAACGTACGTAACCAAAAGCGTCTTTATTCGAAGGATCAAACTATAGCACTGCCATGCTCGGGGCTGTGAGCCCCGTGTATATCCCGAGGCCACGCCTACCCCTCGGGCGTGGCCGACACCCTCTTGGTGCGCGGAATGATGTCATCACGCCAGCGAGCCATCGTGTCCGCCACACGCGCCCCCCCAGAATTCCCGCGCACCTGAAGGGTCAGTTTGCGGGGCAAACGGATGACCCGGCCGAAGCGCCCTCTGGCGGCTGGCGGCGTCTGGGTTGCCGGGCTGCCACCGGCTGCCCCTGGGATGGGTGCGGGACCGGGGGGCGGCGTGCCGGCGGGGTTGGGCGGTGCCGGGGGTCCGACCGCCGGGGGGCGGCCCCGACGCGGGGGCTGAGCCACTGGCGGGGGGTGGTCCACGTCAAGGTGGGCCGGTTTGAGGCGGTCCACGGAAACGCGGTCAGGAGTACCGCCGATGTCCAGGGTGAAGTGCTTCGCCCCGGTCTCCAGCACGCAGAAGGGCCCGTCGTACGGGGGCCGCAGCGGTGTCCAGTGGGCGTCGTGTCGGACGAACACGTACTCCGCCGTGCGAAGCTCCGGGGCGACGTGCGTGGGCGCGCGCCCGTGGTGCGCCGTCGGCACCGGGGCGAACCTCTGGGCGGTCTCCTGCAGCACCGCGGACCATGGTGCCGTGGAGTCGGGGAGGAACTCGCCCGGCACCCGCAGCGGTTGTCCGAAGACCAACTCCGCCGCGGATGCGCGCAGGTCGTCCTTGGGCGCCGTCCGGAGGCCCAGCAGGACCCAGGGGAGCCTGTCGACCCAGCCGCCGTCGCGGAGGGTGGCCCGGACCGTGGCCTTCAAGGAGCGGTGGAAACGCTCGCACAGGCCGTTGGCCTGGGAGTGATAGGCCGTGGTACGGTGCAGCTGGACACCGAGCCCCCGCGCGACCGCCCCCCAGAGCTCTGAGGTGAACTGGGGGCCGCGGTCGAATGAGATGTCCGAGGGGGCGCCGAACCGGGCAACCCAGGTGGCGATGAACGCCTGCGCGACGTCCGCCGCCGTCGTCGCCGCCAAAGGCACGGCCTCCGGCCACCGGGTGGTGCGGTCCACCATGGTGAGGACGTGGGTGAAACCCCGCGAGGGGGGCAGAGGTCCCACCAAGTCCACGTGAACGTGGTCGAACCGACGTTCGGGCACCGTAAACGGGGCCAACGGGGCCTGGGTGTGGCGGTGCACCTTCGCGCGCTGGCACGCGAGGCACGTCCTGGTCCAGTCGCAGACGACCTTCCAGAGGCCATGCCAGACGAACTTGTCGGCGACCAGCCTCTGGGAGGCCTTCGTGCCCGGGTGGGACAGGCCGTGGATGGCGTCAAAAACCCGGCGCTGCCAGCCCGCAGGCACGATGGGGCGAGGCCGCCCGAGGGAGACGTCGCACAAGAGGGCCGTGCCCGTGCCGTCGAACGGCACCTTTGTGATGCGTAGGCCCGTGACGGCGGTCCGCAAGGCCTGGACGTCGGGGTCGGTGGTCTGGTCCGCCGCCATCCGGGCATAGTCGATGCCGAGGTGGACCGCGTGGGCGACGGACCGGGAAAGGCAATCCGCCACCAGGTTGTCCTTCCCCGCGACGTGCCGGATGTCCGTTGTGTACTCGGACACGGCCCAGAGGTGACGCTGCTGCCGGGCCGACCACGGCTCGGCGACCTTGGCCATCGCAAAGACCAGGGGCTTGTGGTCGACGAAGGCCATGAACGAACGGTCCTCGAGCAGATGGCGAAAGTGCCTGACCGCCAGGTGAAGCCCGAGCAACTCGCGGTCGAAGGTACTGTACCGGCGTTCGTGCGGGCGAAGCTGCCGGCTGAAAAACGCCAGCGGTTGCCAAGCTCCACGCACCCATTGCTCGTGCACCGCGCCCACCGTGTAGTCCAACGCGTCGGTGGTGAGGGCGATCGGTGCATCGGGCGCCGGGTGCGCGAGCATGGTGGCGTTAACCAGGGCGAGCTTTGAGCCCGCGAACGCCGCGTCCATCTGCTCGGTCCAAACGACGTCACCTTTGCCCGGCTTCCCCCGGAGGGCCTCGTGCAGGGGGCGCAGGAGCTGGGCGATGCGGGGCAGGAAACGGTGGTAAAAGTTCGCCATGCCCAGGAACTCCTGGAGCCCCCTGATCGTGCGGGGGCGCGGAAACCCCTTGACCGCCTCCACCTTTGCTGGTAAGGAGATGGCCCCGTGCCTGGTGACGCGGTGCCCCAAAAAGTCGATCTCGGCGACGCCGAACCGGCACTTGGCGGGGTTCACGATCAGGCCATGCTGGCCCAGGCGTTCGAAGAGCGCGCGGAGATGGCGGAGGTGCTCTTCACGGGACGCGCTTGCGACGAGGATGTCGTCCAGGTAGACAGACGAAATCCAGGTCACGCAAGACGCTGTCCATCAGACGTTGGAACGCCTGAGCCGCATTCTTCAAACCGAAGGGCATCCGAAGGAACTCAAAGAGGCCGAATGGCATAATGACGGCCGTCTTCGGGATGTCCTCCGGCCTGACGGGGACCTGGTGGTAGCCGCGTATGAGGTCCACCTTAGAGAAGCAGGACATTTTCGCCAACCGGGTGGAAAAGTCTTGGATGTGGGGGACCGGGTAACGGTCCGGGGTGGTGGCATCGTTGAGGCGGCGGTAGTCCCCGCACGGCCGCCATCCCCCGCCAGGCTTTGACACGATGTGTAGCGGCGACGCCCAAGCACTCTTGGAGCGCCGCACGATGCCCAGCCGCTCCAGCGCAGCGAACTCCACTCTCGCCACAGCGAGCTTCGTCGGTTCGAGGCGGCGGGCCCGGGCGTAGACCGGTGGCCCGACGGTGGGTATGTGATGTTCCACACCGTGCTTTACGGCCACCGCCGAGAAGGTGGGCCGCGTGAGGGCCGGGAAACTGGCGAGGAGGCGGGTGAACTTGTCCGCTGCCGGAAGCGTACAAACCAACCTCGCCGGGACCGAACCGCTCAGCAAGCCGCTTGGCGAGCCGCTCGGTGAGCCGCTCAGTGAGCCGCTCAACGAGCTGCTCAGCGTGCAAGCAAGCGAGCTGAACGTTTCGGCCTGGACGAGGAGTCTGTTCTTCACGTCTACCAACAACCCGTTTGCACAGAGGAAGTCCGCACCGAGCAATGCCATGGGCACTCCGGCGGTTACGAACGACCACTTGAAGCGTTGCCCTCCGAACCGCAGGGAGAGGCAGCACTTCCCGAACGTGCATATGGGTGTTCCGTTGGCTGCAAGCAACGCGGGGCCCCGGCCCGCGGTTCCCTTGTCGGACGTAGAGGCAGGGATAACGCTCACCTGTGCACCTGTGTCGCATAGGAAGCGGCGCCCGGACAAGGTGTCCGTTATAAAAAGAAGGCTGCCGGAATGGCCGACGCTCAGGGCCGCTACCGAGCGCCGGCTTGGCAGTTTCCCGACTTGCCGAACGAGCACGGCGGGTGACAATTCCTCGCCTTGTGGCCAAACCTGGCGTGGAAATGGCACCAGGTTTGCGGCGAAGGCGGAGGCAGCGGTTTTCGCTGTGGTGGTGGGCAGGGCGTGGCGGCGGCCACGCGGTGTGCATCAGCCTCGAGATCCACGAGGTGTGGTGCATCAGCATCAGCCCCGGGATCCGCGACGGCCGAACCGAAGCTCGCCCGCGTGTCACACGCCGCGAAAAACATGTCGGCCTCGACGGCCAGCGCGCGGGGTTCCTTTATCTTGGAACCGGCCAATGCGAGGCGTACCTGGGCCGGTAGCTGGCGTAAAAAGGGCGCCCGGAATTAAAAATCCGGTGCTTTGTCCCCCAGTAGCGACAGCATGTGGTCCATTCGGACCGATGGTCGCGTGTCGCCGAGGTCGGCAAGGTCCAGGAGACGGTCGGCCCGTTCGTCCTCTGTGAGGCCGAACGTGGCGATGAGGTGACGCTTGAGCGCCTCGTACCTGTGGTCAGCCGGTGGGTTCCGCAGGACGGACACGACTCGGGCGGCTGTGCCGGGCCCGAGGGCGGCGATGACGTGGAAATAGCGCGTCTCGTCCGCCGTTATGCCACGAAGCTGGAACTGGGCTTCGGCCTGCATGAACCATATCTCAGCCTGAGCCTCCCAAAACTCAGGGAGTTTCACCGCTACTGCGTTGCTGCTTGTCATGGCGCGTTCTGTAGGACAGCGTCGGCTGAACTAGTCGGAGGTCACCAATGTAGTGCGGTGCTATGCGCACGACATGTCTTGCCAATAAAGGAAGCAACAACGTACGTAACCAAAAGCGTCTTTATTCGAAGGATCAAACTATAGCACTGCCGTGCTCGGGGCTGTGAGCCCCGTGTATATCCCGAGGCCACGCCTACCCCTCGGGCGTGGCCGACACCCTCTTGGTGTGCGGAATGATGTCATCGCGCCAGCGAGCCATCGTGTCCGCCACAATAGCATTGATTTTTGAGGCCATAACACTTGTTCTTATTTATAGATACTCAATGTAGATGAAATGTAGTACACAGTATATATCACATTAATACAACACGAGTTGGTAGATACAGATACACCCCCTTCACTTTTCACCTCGCGCTCGCGAAACAAAAAGCGGAGTTAAGCAATCGGTCGCATACGCGTCTGAATTTTGTTAAGAGGACATTGAAAACCGTTCAACGGAGGAAACTGAAACTTTACCACGTTACATGACCATTTGATATAGCGCATATTGAGCATACATTGAAAATCGTTCAACGGAGGATATTGAAACTTTACCACATGCTACATGACAATTTGGTATGGTGCATATTGAGCATACATCATCGAGGATGATTCAACATAGGAAATTGAAACTTTACCACATGTTACATGACCATTTGCTATTGCGCATATTGACTGTTGTACCTAGAAAACTGTTCAACGGAGGAAACTGAAACTTTACCACATTACATGACTATTTGATACAGCGCATATCGAGTGTGTATCGAAAACCATTCATCGGAGGAAATTGAAACTTTACCATATGTCACATGACCATTTGATATAGCGCATATTGAGCATACATTGGAAATCGTCCAACGGAGGATATTGAAACTTTACCACATGCTACATGACAATTTCGTATGGTACATATTGAGCATACATCGAGGATGATTCAACATAGGAAATTGAAACTTTACCACATGTTACATGACCATTTGCTATTGCGCATATTGACTGTTGTACCTAGAAAACTGTTCAACGGAGGAAATTGAAACTTTACCACATGTTACATGACCATTTGATATAGTGCACATTCAATGTACATCGAAAACCGTTCAATGGAGGAAATTGAAACTTTATCACATGTTACATGACCACTTGATAAAGTGCATATGGAGTGTACATCGAAAACCATGCAAAATTAGAATCATTTTAATCACTTCAGCCTTTATTGTGAAATAATACAGCTTTATATTGTGGCTGGTGTAAAAAGCGACGAAGAATAAGTACAATTTGCTGTTTTAACGATCTCCCGATTTATACTTTAGCGATCTATTCAGGTCAGGTCACCTTACCTGACCTAATCTATTCTTGCATCTTTATCAGCCTTGGTAGTTATGAAAATACTCAAGAACGAGAATAAAAGCTACTTTGTAAAGGCTTATGGATGTACTCTATTTAGCAGACTTTTCAAAGTATAATTTGTACACATTTACCTTAAAAATGGAGATGCAATTAAAAAAAATTCCACCTCAAAAAAGCCCAGAAGAGTTGGATCACACCAAGTCCTTCTAAAGACTGTGCGGGGTAAGTATTCAATGAATACCCTCTCGTCTTTTTTGTCCTCTGTGTCCTCTTTTTTGAAATTCAAATATGGTAACCCTAGTTCTAAGATATCCTGCCAGTAATCAGGTCCTCATGGAATACATGTGGAAGTGAATTTAAAAAAAATTCTGGGAAAGGCAAAGACAAATGTTAGCGTCTCTTCAATTTAACATTGAAAGAAGAAACTAGACTCCAAGATCAATGGTTGCATGACTGGTTATACGGGAGGAAAACAGAAAAGTCTGAGTGTGCCAACGAGAGGAATCTCCGCGTTATCTTTGCCAACAAAATCCTGACAGGAGTGACGTGGAATAGAATAATAACAGACAAAGCTTTGAAGCATCTTAACAGACACACAGCATGGTTTCTGCTCAAGCAGAAGCACTATGGACAATGGACATGATGTTTGTTTGCATTGGAGCGAATAAAAGAAAAATTCCAGGTTAGACACAATACTACACCGGAGCACATGACACCATATTATTACCTCCACCACCAAAGGTGGACAGAGGTTATGTTTTCACCTCTGTCTGTGACCAGGATATGTCAAAAGGTTGTGGACGGATTTGGACGAAACGTGGTGGACAGGTTGGGTGTGGGTCAAGGAATAATTGATTCAATTTTGGTGAAGATGCAGATCCGGATACGACAATTTTTTTTAATTGCCTAAGTGATTCTGCATCATTGAGTGATAGGGCCAAAAATAATATTTACAGCACAATATCTCAAAATGTTACGAACGGAATCAGATGAATTTGGTGGACAGGTTGGGTGTGTCACAAGGACGAATTGATTTGATTTTGGTGTAGATCTGAATCCAGATCCGGATACGAGGATACAAAAAAATTTCAAGTGATTCTTCACCATTGACAGATGGGGCAAAACACAATATATAGCATCATATCTCACAAAGGTGTGGACGACTTATGATCAAATTAGGTGGATGAGTTGGTTCGGTGACAAGAACAAGCAGATTCAATTTTGGTTCAGGTCCGAATCCAGATCCGGCCCATCAGTGGATACAAAACGTCAACTAACTGTTCAGCCTGGCAGAGGTATGCGTTCTACCGAGTGCTGTTCTAGTTCACAATGGAATTAGTCATTTTGTTGCAAACAGAATGCAGTGGCTCAATGAAAAAAAGGAGAGACTGAAGTAATAATCGACAAATCAACAATCAAACAGTGGTGCTGATTTGTTCAACCGATGGAAAATACTGTGGCTCATGAATAAGAGTCCGCAGTAACAAACGCAAGTGAAATATAGGAGCAGCCATTGTTAACTGCGATGTGGCGACCATCATTGTCCACCATCTCAACTAGGGTTAGCAAGAATGATGTAACATTCTGAAGAAAAAAAACAAAAAAACAAGCGTTACGCCTAGGTCCCCCGTCGGTGAAGTGATGTGAGTTGACAAAGTGGAAGACGCAGGAAACATGGAAGAGTCGATAATATTTGCGAGTGGGTTGGAGACACACCCACACACCAGATTAGAAGTTAGTAGTTCGTTTATTTTTCAAGATATTCCGCTCACAAGGTTCAGACATATATGGTGGCGGCCATCTTGGATTTTGACCTGGCGACCCAATTTTCAATAGCGTTCTTCCTTATGCCTAGATACACCCACACACCAGATTAGAAGTTGGTACTTCGCTTATTTTTCAAGATATTTCACTCACAAGGTTCAGACATACATGGCGGCGGCCATCTTGGATTTTGACGTGCGACCCAATTTTCAATAGCTTTCTTCCTTATGCGTAGTTACACCCACGCACCAGATTAGAAGTTAGTAGTTCGTTTATTTTTAGCCGCGTCGCAGACGCTGCTCATAGTGCCCTCTGCTGTTGTTCTTCTTCTTCTTCTTCTTCTTCTTCTTCTTGTTCTTGCAGAGAAGACAAAACCTCAAAGCTCCACCCATTCTGGGAACCATAGCTCCGCCCATTCTGGGAGAGGCTTCATATAAACAAATATCCACTATTTTATTAACTCGCATAGCTTTGAGGCCTGTTTTGTAGGCCCGTGGTGTCTTCCTCTCTCACACAGTTTTATTTCAAATCAAATTCGATATATCATTTCATTTTTCACAGTCGCTAACATAGTTTTAGACTCGGTTGAAAAAAAACGGGAAGAAAATCCGATGAAAGTTGCCCTTTATAGAACGAAATGAATTCTCAAAGGCTGTAACTTCAAGTCCATTGAGATTTTTTTTTTTTTAAATCGCGGCATGGTCAGTCATACACCGCCCGAAATAACAGACGGGAAAATGCCGAGATATATATATTTTGTTTAAATCGCGGCATGGTCAGTCATACACCGCCCGAAATAACAGACGGGAAAATGCCGAGATATATATATTTTGTTTAAATCGCGGCATGGTCAGTCATACACCGCCCGAAATAACAGACGGGAAAATGCCGAGATATATTAAAAATTCGTCCATTTGATGACAATCGTCACGATGAAATATTTAATTTATACGTCGTCACAATAATGTGGAGAGAGGAGCATAGCTTCGTTCACGTGTCGCTACACACGAGAAATTGCCGAGATATATTTTTTTACAATCACGGCATGGTCAGTCATACACCGCCTGAAATAACAGACGGGAAAATGCCGAGATATATTAAAAATTCGTCCATTTGATGACAATCGTCACGATGAAATATTTCATTTATACGTCGTCACAATAATGTGGAGAGAGGAGCATAGCTTCGTTCACGTGTCGCCACACACAGGAAATTGCCGAGATTTTTTTTTTTTAATCGCGGCATGGTCAGTCATACACCGCCTGAAATAACAGACGGGAAAATGCCGCGATATATTAAAAATTCGTCGCCACACACGGGAAATTGCCGAGATATATTTTCACTTTGCACAAAAATAACATCAAGTAATCGAATCAATAGGAATGTCCTGTGCCTATAACATCGACGTTATGGGCACAGCTGCATCTAGGCATTGTGTAACATCGACGCGGCTTTTGTTTTAATTAAAACTTTTTGTACTTGTTCAAGATATTTCGCTCACAAGGTTCAGACATACATGGCGGCGGCCATCTTGGATTTTGACGTGGCGACCCCATTTTCAATAGCGTTCTTCCTTATGCGTAGATACACCCACACACCAGATTAGAAGTTAGTCGTTCATTTATTTTTCAAGATATTCCGCTCACAAGGTTCAACGCACGCACGGACGCACACACGCACGGAGGGGAAAACCATAGTCCCCCTTTCGCTCCGCGGTGCGACGGGGGGGACAATAATCCAGATTTAATATTCTGCTCGAAGTTTTCATGCTACATCATCTTGAGTGGCTGAAACAACAAGGGTGGTTTAGCTATGCCTGGGCAACCACTTGATGCCAAGTCTGTGTCTAAATGCTGTTAATGGTTGTGAAGGAACCCTTAATTTGGTTCATTCCTATTATCTCCTCATTAACCAAAATGAAATGCCTGTATACATAGTATGTGGGCCTGGCGATATGAGGATGGGCAGAGGAGGCCAAGAGGGCCTGGCCCTTCCAGTTTAGATCCAGTGGCCACTCAGGTTCAGATTCCAAATTGATGTAAAAATCCATGACAAATAATTCATCAAATTAATGGGAAGAATGATGGTAATGATGAAAATAGTCTGGTTACTTCTGTAAAATGTATTGGGTTTTTTAGGAATTAGTACCAGTAATACCTCCTGTTTGGAAAATTCCACCGAACCAAAGGGGTTCCAATCAATCCATTTCCAGGGTGGATACATATTGCAGCACATGTTTGGTGAAGAGATAAACGTCGACATTGTTTATTTCATTTTCAAACATCTCAAGTGTGAAAAGTTGAAACAACAAAATGATTTATAACAAAACAAAAAAAACATAATGCCTCCGGCGACTTCGTCAACAGAGGCATAAAAAATGTACCTGCTACATACAAGTAGCAGGCACTCCATCAACGAGCGAGCGTTGGTCTGTGAAGAAGATCCAGTCAGTGAAAACAATTTTTAAATGAGACCTCTAAATAAGTGGGTACCTCCACCCCTCCAAACTCCCTTTCTTCCCCCATGGCATTCACGCTGCCGCCAAGCCAGTATGTCTTTCTTACTGGCACTGAAAGGTTGACCATTGCACACAAGACCAACATCATGGAATATGCATCACAAAATGGCACTGGGTCCCAAATCTCCCACCTGTGTGGAATCCAGGTCCTTGAACATCAATAGCACTGGCTGCCATGAAGAAGAGGTGCAGGGGGATCTACCCACCATAGGCCAGTTGGCACACTGTCAGTGTTCTTTCAAATCAATACAGGCCTCATTGCACTGGTTGCTTCTGCTTTATCAGTCGGTGGTAGGGTAAGTAGAGCTTGCTTCAGCTCCACTATTTTTCTCCTGCCCCACCAAGCCCTTCACAAAGGGTCGAAAATCCTATAGAAACAAATAAAGACCAGTAGGACATTTATATGGGTCTCTATTGGAAATCACGGTTTCTACAGGAACCAGTAGAGTTTCCAGTAGAAACCGAACCAGATTCAGTATTTCACTTTCCTTATTGAAACCAAGAGATCCTACTGCTCCAATTTCCTATGGGATTTTCATGGGATTTGTCCTATTGGTTTGCTATGGAATTTTCGACCTGGGTTTTAATGGACCACATTCATCAAGCAACCAACTTCTTCTTCACAGCTTAATGACCATCTGCCTGTCTTCTCTCCGATAATCCTCTCCTAACGTGTTGTTTTGATTATTATCCTGCGCTGGCGAAGCAAAAAGCGGGGTTAAGCAGTCGGGTACGTACGTGTCTACATTTCAGTAAAGTAAAGTGTGTGCCGTGTCTGCATTTTAAAAATTCTTTTTCTCGGCAACCGTTGGTCCGATTGACATGAAATTTTCACCACAGCAGCGCCTCCTCCTGCAGAATATTTTAATGAATATTATGACGTCATAGGTCACGTGGTACAGACGCAATCTTGGAAAAACGTTACACCTCTATATCTCCCAAACCGCTCAATGGAAAAAATGTAAACATGGCTCATTGTCAAGTACTCACAATGGGGAATAAGATATGTTGATGATGATTTCATCTGTGCCTTAATTGTGACGTCATAAGTCGACAAGTACAACACTTGATCTGATCAGTATGAAAAAAAATTTCCTCTGCAACAGTGAGTCCGATTGGCACGAAATTTTCAGAATATAAGTGGCTCCTCCTGTGGAATTTTTAAAATGATAATTATGATGTCATATCTCACGTGGTACAGGCGCCATCTTGGAAAAATCGAAAAAAGGGTTGCACCTCCATATCTCCGAAACCGCTCCATGGAAAAAAAAAACTGAAACATGGCTCTTTGTCAATTACTCCGCTTGGGGAATAAGATACGGTATATTAATGATGATGTCATCGGTACTTTAATTATGACGTCATATTTCGACAGGGACAACGCTTAGTCTGATCAGTTTGAAATTTATTGAGCATGATCTATGCAACAATTATTTAGAGAATATAAATTTATGTCATCGCTCACGTGGTCTGGCAGCCATATTGGATCAAAAAAAAAGAAACGTTCAGAAACAGAAGAGTTGGCTCACACCAAGTTGACTGCGCAGGGTAAGTATTCTATGAATACCATCTAGTTTGTGATGTTGGAAGTGTTGGTGAGTCTCAAAGGACAAGGAATACCCATTAATCAAGTGTTTGTTGGCATTATTATGAACTGATGCCAACAGTGTTAATGTCTGCGCTCTGTTGTTAATTTAGCATTAGCTTACTTTACTCTATAAGCACAAAACACATCACGCCTGGGTTGTAATATTAAATATATATATATATATATATATATATAATAACCACCTTTAGAGGCCATTTTTCCCCGCAAAGCGGAGGTTGGCCTTTTTCGGGAACCGTGGTTGTTGTTGTTTTTCGGTCCCCTATTTGAAGCCATGTTTTACGGCCAGATGCCCTTCCTGACGCCAACCCTTTTTGCCGCCTTTAACGACAAACAGGGAATTACCAGTGAACTGGTACTCAATTAGCCGACCTCGGAAGGATGACAGGCTGAGTCAACCCCCCTGGCGTTAATTCAGCGATCGACCGGGATTCGAACCCAGGATCCTTGGATCCTAAGCCGGCACCCTAGCCGCTAGCCCAACACCAGGGATTAATATTTCTTTGGAACCATCACTATATTAATATTATTATATTCCGTCGCACGGAAGGGAACGTTGTAATATTAAATATTATAAATTATTAAAATATTAAAGACTCCATGAGGAGAGGCTTCCGTCTTGCCACTCTGCCAGAAAGCCCAGATCAGTGGAGTGTTGCAGTGATGGTTGTCCTTCCGGAAGTTTCTCCCATCTCCACACAGGATCTTTGGAGCTCAGCCAGAGTGACCATCGGGTTCTTGGTCACCTCTATTACCAAGGCCCTTCTCCCCAAATTGCTCAGTTTGGCTGGGCGGCCAACTCTAGGAAGAGTCCTGCTTGTTCCAAACTTCTTCCATTTAAGAATTATGGAGGCCACTGTGCTCTTGGGAACCTTCAATGCAGCATAATTTTTTTTGTAGACTTCCCCAAATCTGTGCTTCGACACAATCCTGTCTCTGGGCTCTGCAGGCAGTTCCTTCGACCTCATGTCTTGGTTTTTGCTCTGATATGCATTGTCAGCTGTGAGACCTTATATAGACATGTGTGTGCCTTTCCAAATCATGTCCAATCAATTGAATTTAGCACAGGTGGACTCCAATCAAGGTGTAGAAACATCTCAAAGATGATCAAGAGAAATGGGAGGCACCTGAGCTAAATTTCAAGTGTCATAGGAAAGGGTCTGAATACTTATGTAAATGTGATATTTCAGTTTTTTTCTTTTTAATAAATTTGCAAAACTTTCTAAAATCCTGTTTTCTCTTTGTCATTATGGGGTATTGAGTGTAGATTGATGAGGGAAAAAATGAATTTAAACGATTTCAGCACAAGGCTGCACCATAACAAAATGTGAAAAAAGTGAAGGGGTCTGAATACTTTCTGAATGCACTGTATTTGTATTTGTATGTGTGTGTGTGTGTGTGTGTGTGTGTGTGTGTGTGTGTGTGTGTGCGTGTGTGTGTGTGTGTGTATATATATATATATAGTTACGTGCTCCTCCCCAAATCCCGGCCACGGTGCACCTCCTAGCCCCGAGAGGAGTCACGGCAGAAAGATGTGTTATTCTGTATGTCAAAGATCCATGGTGAAACCACACCAATTGTTACCAACAAACAAGTATTGTATTAAGATCACACAAGAATAACAGTACAAAAACAATATTAATCAAAAGTACAATCAATATATATCATTCCTATGATGGTACCATCAGTTTCGTACAATATAACTCACTGTGCTCCAAGTGAGCGAAAAGAAGAACATTCCCCAATGTCTCTATTCCGGCATCAAGCCAAAGTCGATCCGCTCCAGCGATCGTCAGAAAGATGTCTATTCGAGACCAGAATCCCGTTTGGATGACAGTCACAGTCACGATGCCAAAGCTGCGCAAAGGCGCCCTCAAGGCGACTGGGAAATCACACCCTCGGGTATGGACGTTCCACGCCTCCAAATCGGCGAACCGCAGATTTCCCACTCAAAAGCCATGTTACACACACACACACCAGATTAATGTCTGAATGTGGTGAAAATGGTTGAAGCGAAGTGAAAAACCTTTGAGCGATGCGCAAATCCTGCGCGAGGTAAAAAATGGCCGGCAGCCCGTTCTCGTGGCATAACGGCACTCCGATGATTCTCCTCGGAATCAACCGCAAAACCTGTCACGCAGGTTTATCTGTCGCATCGATAACAACTCTGTCACAGGAATCCCTTTCTCGGGAAACCCAAAGTTCACTCGTGACCCTCGTTCGCTCCAGACCTCGAAGCAGCTAGGCTTCTTCTCCGACTCACTCGCTCCGCCTTCTCTTCCTCCCCTTCCTCTTCTTCCTCTTCATCGTTGTCCGGTTCCGGTTTCATTTAAAACATTAACTTTTTTACCTTTTGAAAATAGTAACCTCTATTTCCCCCAAACGACAACAAAAATAGTACATGGAATCAAAAATGTTTACAGTGGCTGAAAACCACAACAACGGAAGTGACGAATCCGTAACACTTCCCCCCCTCAAGAAAGAAAGTTTGAACATAGTGAAAACTTTCTTTGCAGGCAAAAACTCTTTTAACAAACAAAAGTAAAACTCACACCCAAATTATCAATTCACGTGAGCAACAATAATTAACATTCCCCAAAATAAAGCAACAAAACTTCCAAACAACCTATAGAAATTTCTAAAGTTAGTTCACTCTGGACAAAGCATCAGGAACGACATAGTCCCTGCCCTTTACATGCTCAATTTCGAAGTTGAACTCCTGCAAAGCCAAACTCTATCTCATCAACCTCTGGTTTTTATTTTTCATTTTTTGAATGAAGGTTATGGGGTTGTGATCAGTGAATCCAAAGCAAAGCAAATCTATAGCACTTTTTGAAGGAGGCCGAGCTGAGAGCCAGGTTTCATGGTGGTTGGGTGGTGAGGCCTGGAAGTATTCACTGCATGGACGCATTTAGGAACGTGGAGTTCACGGGTTAATCCGTGTCGGAATCTTGGCTCGGCTGTTCCTGAGCACTCAGTGCTTCCAACTCTTCTCTTGATCATAAAAATCATAATCGTGGTTGTAGAGTCGGATGCTGTAGTCACGTGAGTAGCGGTCCCCATCTCGGCTACCACCGTAATAGTCATCCCGTCGAGAGTTGTCAAAACTGCGCTGCTGCTGCTGGGAGCCTCCGAAGTAATCACGACTGCGGCCGCCACCAAAACTACTACTCCCACCCCGGGAGCCATGGCCACCCCTGAAACTACCTCCACGTTTTCCTCCTCTGTAGCCCCCTCGACGCCCATGGCCTGCCTTCTCTACTGTTATGGTCCGACCATCCAAATCCTTGTCATTCCAGTCCCTTTTTTTGCAGCTTTGGCGTCTTTTGTGTTTTCAAACGTGACAAAGCCAAACCCTCTCGACTTTTGCGTCTCCCTGTCTTTTATCAGCAGCACTTCCAAGAGTGGTCCATATTTGCCAAAGATAGAGTCCAGAACATCTTCACTTGTGTCAAAGTTCAGTCCACCTACAAAGAGCTTGCCAACATTGCCTCCATCCATGACTTGTGTGTGCTGACACTTAGTTTCAGGGTACTTGACAAGAAATGCCTGTGCAAAGCGTGACGTCAGTACCTTCTCCTTCTCTTCAGAGCGCTTCCTACCCATAACACGAGTCGCGGCACAGGATGAAAAGATACCCGGAATGTCCTGCTCTAACTGTGCGGTGTTATTTTCCATACTAGGCTTTTCAACCAACATCAGATTACCAGAAACTTGACCACTGGCCAAATCATTCCCGATAACAAAAGAGATTCCCTCTACAGGAAGAGTGGCTTGTAAACCTATGGTGACCGGTCCTGACACCAAATCAGACTTCAAATGGATGACATGAAGTGGAGCTTTAACATAGCCACAAACCCCCTGTAAAAGAACACTAACACCAGTTGCCGTCTTCTCTGACAATGGCAATACGCCCTCAAGCATCAAAGATTGATGTGCTCCTGTGTCTTGTCAGGTTCACTATGTTAACAAATATAATTTCGTTCAAAATTTTGGTAGATTAGCAAAACTATACATTTTTGGAATATTCAGAGCATGAGGAATCCAAAAATTAATGTTGACATTTGCGTAGACACCTTTGCGAAAATGACACTCAGGACAGTGATGAAGATAGTCAGGTTCACTATGTTAACAAATATAATTTGTTTCAAAATTTTGGGATGAGCAAACCTGTACATTTTTGGAATCTTCAGAGCATGGAGAATCTGAAAATCAATGTTGGCATTTGCACAGACACCTGCATGGCCGCCATTTTGGATTTTGAAAATGGCCGCCATAAAATACATATTTGGCACGATCTCGGCTTCGAGTCAACCTAGAGACTTAATTAAATATGCTAATCCTATGTTTTCTGGGTCAAGGAATCCAATAAAGGCCTCAAAATAGTGCTCAGGGTTATAGAAAAGCAACAAACAAAGGTATTTGAAAACCATTGTCTTTATATTTGTGATATAACTGTATTACATAATACATGATATTGCAAGTCCTTTGAAGTTATAGGTATGGGTTTATAAAGCAAGAAAGCAGCCTTGTTAGTATCAGATTGAACTATAAGTCCTATACACAGGATCTACGAGGTCTATACCGTTCAGGAATATGCTTTTACAGATCTTCATCACTGTCCTGAGTGTCATTTTCGCAAAGGTGTCTACGCAAATGTCAACATTAATTTTTGGATTCCTCATGCTCTGAATATTCCAAAAATGTATAGTTTTGCTAATCTACCAAAATTTTGAACGAAAAAACATAGTGAACCTGACTAGTCCCTCAATATCCTAACAGGTCTCTGGTTCATTAAGTCTCCAACCAGTGACACAAACCCCTCTGAAATAAAAGGTTTGTAACCCTCTTGATCAAGGTCGTTCTGTGATGCTGTAACTTTGGCATGGGAACCTTTACAAGGCACTGTCCTCCAAGGACAATTTCTCGCATTTGCCAATGCATTCGGAGTTGCACTAGTTTGACTCCGCTCCTGATTTTTCCTTTTAGTCAGGTTTGTTATGTAATTTCGTTCTTTTTTTGTGGAGATTAGCAAAACTATACATTTTTGGAAAGCTGATAGCACCAGGAATCCGAAAAACCATGTTTCCATTTGCGCAAATTTTTCTTTGGCGGCCATATTGGATTTTCAAAATGGCCACCATCGGAAACCTATTTTTCGCGATATCTCAACATCCGAACCACCTAGAGTGCTGATTCCAACACCTATACCCACATTTTTGGGGATGAGGAATCACATGAAGCCATCTAAAATAATCTACACCTACCCTGGGATACCAGGTGGCAGCCTACAGCGGATTTTCAAGATGGCCACTTTCAGGAAACATGTTTTTTTCTGAATATGTATACCACATTGAGTGATGTTTCGCTACATTGTGGCACACGGATCATAATTATGAAACCACATCCCTCATATATCCTAAACAGGTGATTTATGTATTCAAGAGGTAAGTATATAGAGATGAGGCTATACAATCCATAATTATACATGTAATAATTACTTTTATTTGAACATAGAATATTTCCCATAGATGAAATTTTATCTTTGTCAACATTCATCAACATTTTGTCCTCATAGGTTTTCAAATGTCCTCATCACTGTCGTCAGAGCAGAGAACAGGTTGACAGTCATCGTCGTTTTCACATTCGGAGCTGCACAAACACAAGTCTGTGCATGCCAAGTCATTGGCACGGCACGAACACCGTCTCGATGAGCAGTCTCCTTTGCACTGACATCTGACCATCTCAAGTATTGCTTTCGGTGCTGGTGGTACATCTGTCATTAGTGGTTTCAATTCCCCATCGTTGTCCTTGAAGTAGCCATGTTGCTGTGGATCCAGGAACACTTGATGTGCGATAGTAGCCTGAGCCCATACCCTTGCCTGAAGATGTACACGATCAACATGCTGATTTAGAGCCCCTAGCGTTGGAGGTAACTTGTGACTTTCAGTCATGTGTTTACAGAAGAGGTACCAGCGCAACTCCGGAATGCTGTTGATACATATTCCCTTTGGTACGTACACTGCACATACAAATCTTGCCAAGTTGGACATCTGATCTGCGGTCACATCTGCAGCATCACCGAGCATTCTCATGGCCTGTATCACGTCACTATCGGCTCTGATGAAAGCTTCAAACCATGTTGTTTTGCCTATTCGCGAAAACCGTCCAGGATTGTCTGCTCCTGTGAATGTGTGGAATGCTGGCAATGCCTTGGCCTTTTCGACGCCAAGATTGTTCCAGATTGGTTGTACTTGCACAAGGCCCGACACAAGGGAGACAGCAGTGTTTTTGAGCAGAACATCATAGTTAGCTATGACCAATACCAGGACATCCGTATCAGGAGAGAAGAAGGTAAGCTGTTCTGCGTTGGGATTGCGGCGAGTTGCCAGCACTGCTTGGTGAATCATCAGAGTGTCTGCCTCCTCATGATTATTGTCTTCAAAATGCACGCCTTTGTTACTCTTGGCCTTTCCTGCTGCACATATAATTATCAGCTTGGAGGCATCTCTGTTGTACTCCAACGTTTTCTCAGCCAGATATTCTGCCAAATCTGACTTTGTCTGAGCGTGTGACAAGAACCGCTTCATGGTGATGTGTTGGATCTTGGTATTGTCCTTCACTTGGTACTGGACTGGATTGTGCCCCCCTCGTCTTTTTTGTCTTGTGCTTTGCTTCAACGAATCGGCCTTGTAAGTATCAAACACGAGGATAACTTCGTCAAAATGTCTTGTCAGTGACATCAATCTGGTATTAAAGCTGACACTGAGATCTTCAACGGTTACTGTTGCAGCTGGTTTTGTCGACAATTTCTGTACAAGAACCATGGCGTCGACTACTGCTATTTTCATAGCTGCAGAGTTATGGACTTGAGCTTGAGGACTTGAGGTCGGAGCTAAGTCACCCGGAGCTAAGTCTCCATGTTTCACAAGGAGATGGATTAACTTTGACTTGTCAAGGCAAGGAAGCAGGTCACCGTTTGGTGCGAACAAGGCGCGAGGTGTAAGGGTGAATTCGTAGTTGCCTATTGCGTCTTTCTGGTCAACATCACGGCTTGATTTTGTCAATATCATCAGCCTTCCATACAAGTCTTTTGTTTCCTTCAAGTCGACTGACTTGTCCCTGAGCATGATCTTGGTCTTCTTCACACCAGACAAGTACATCGTGTTGTTTTCTTTTTTCACGGGTGCAAATAAGCTGACTGTTCCGTTGATTCTTTCGTCAACATACTCTTCGTACAAGTGTTGACCAATGTTGTCGATATTCAGGATTTGTGACGTGTGCTCCTCTGGGACATAGGCATGTGTGATCAAGTTGTATATGCTATTTCCTTCCGTGGTAAATGGATTGCCATGACTCATGATAGCAGCCTTGATCTTTTCAACCGCTGTATTGTTCAGATTCACTGCCCTCGGACTAAGTTCGTGGTGTTCTGTCACTTTGTCTGTTTTGGTGTCGAACTGATCTTTGAATTCTCTGGTCAGCCGTGACAATTCTGGAGAGGCCATAAAGAATCTCTGCCTTGCATTGGCATTATTGGAGATGCCTGGAAGTCCAGAATGAACCTTCATTGCTCTGTTTTCCTGTTCACAAGCGTGGTCTGCACCGATTGATACAAAGGGGATGCTAGATTTCGTTACTGAGATATTTCCATTCTCGAGTTCCCTGTATGTGGCCGGATGCGTCTTCCTCAGGTCATACATATCTGCTATGTATCGTGGCCAAAGACGTTTGTATTTGATACGATCCATGGAGAAAAATAGCTTGCTGAGTGCCTCACCAGATTCGAGGTGGAGTTTGAGATCTGCGTCCCGAGAAGCTTCCACAAAGAACAGAATTGTCTCCACTCGATGCAGGTAATTCATCAAGGACTTGAACATGGCTTTTTTGGATTGTTCTGTTTCCCAAGTCTTGAATATGTTCACAACATCAGCTGTAGTGATGACATTCAACAGTTTTGTGTTGGCTTCTTTCACACTTGTGGCTTTGGTGAACTTGTCCTTTTCTGAACATGCCTCGTCTATTTCTTCTGACATATCTGAGCAAACGGCTTTCAACTGTGGATAATCTTTGAAGAACAGGTCCAGCGCCATTTCATTGCAAGTCATCATGTTTCTCAACATGAATGGAGCTGTTGCAGAACGTGTAAACGGACTGGTGGTGGAAGTTGATGGTTCGTCCAGTTCTGTGCTTTTTCGCTTTTGTCCACGTTTTTTCTCTGTGTAGGAGCCGGCTGAAATGTGATATTGATGGCGGTCTTTGGCACGTTGTACCTTCTCTTTGTTGGTTGCATTTGAATAACAGATACGATGCCAAACTGCATTATTGAATTGCAGACTTTCACTTGTTTCATCCTTTAAGCGACTGTGAATTTTAACATATTTTCCATCATGGTAGGCTGCTCTATCATTAAGGGTTTGTAGCAAGTGTTCAAACGAGTCGGTTTGGGCTGCTGGACAAGCGTTCCATATTTTGCTGAAGCGGTTTGACAAATTATGCAGTGCTGCCACTGTGTGGGCTGAGTCGTAACTTCACTCATCTTCTCTCAAGACCTGCAAATATATAAAACGACAACAGGTAAGTAATTGTGAGCTTCATGAGGTTTATTTTAAATGAACTATTAGGTCTGATATAATGACTTTCCATGTACATGAAATGAACATGTTGAAATGATCCCATTTATGACTATGACTGTACTGAGGCGAAACATCACTCAATGTGGTATACATATTCAGAAAAAAACATGTTTCCTGAAAGTGGCCATCTTGAAAATCCGCTGTAGGCTGCCACCTGGTATCCCAGGGTAGGTGTAGATTATTTTAGATGGCTTCATGTGATTCCTCATCCCCAAAAATGTGGGTATAGGTGTTGGAATCAGCACTCTAGGTGGTTCGGATGTTGAGATATCGCGAAAAATAGGTTTCCGATGGTGGCCATTTTGAAAATCCAATATGGCCGCCAAAGAAAAATTTGCGCAAATGGAAACATGGTTTTTCGGATTCCTGGTGCTATAAGCTTTCCAAAAATGTATAGGTTTGCTAATCTCCACAAAAAAAGAACGAAATTATAAATCTGAACATAATGAACCTGACTATTTTCAGGGCACAACATTGGGACATCAAATGCCCAGGTTTCTTGCAAAAAGCGCAAGTAGGCCCGGAGGAAAAACTCGTGGTCTGCATCGGGCCCCCCGGAAGACAAATCTGTCTTGGAACTGTAGTCTTCTGATCCCTAAAATTCGCGGTATGAGATTTGTCCCCATAGTCATCTCTAGGCCGCCTCCATGAATATTTGTCCTCCGCACCTGATTTACCATAACTCCCGTGGCTAACTCTAGGCAGGAAGTTAGGTTTGTGGAACCCCATCCTGTGTGTCAAGGCATAGTCATCTACCACGGTTGCTGCCTCATACAACTCTGGTACCTTCTTTTCATCCAGATGTAGTTTAATGTCCGCGTGGACACACTGTTTGAATTCCTCCACCAAGATCAATTGTCGCAACAGGTTGAAGTCTTTCCCAATCCCCTTCGAGTCACACCACCGATCAAACATGGTTTCCTTCATTCTGGCAAACTCCACATGGGTCTCACTCTCCCTCTTCCTGGCATTCCTGAATTTTTGCCGGTAAGCTTCAGGGACCAATTCATAGGCTTTGAGAATGGCTTTCTTCACTACCTCATAATCTGCACATTGGTCAATCGGTAAAGCCGAAAATATATCTTGAGCTTTACCCACCAGAACACTTTGCACTAACATAGTCCAGGACCCAACAGGCCATTTTAGCATTTGAGCCACTTTCTCAAAGTGTAAAAAAAAACTTGGCTACCCCCTTTTCATTGAAGGGTGGAACCAGCCTCACATGCCGACCAACATCCCAAGTGTTCTGACTAGTTGTCGAACTAGCCGGCATGGATACTACTTCTCTCCGTTCTCCCATTAATTCCAGCTCCTTGAGTTTAAGTTCCTTCTGATACTCCATGTCACGTTCCTTTAACTCCCTTTGGGCTCTCCTTTCCTCTGCTCTTCTTTCTTCTTCAGCTCTCCTTTCCTCTGCTCTTCTCTCCTCGAGTTCTCGTTCCTGTTCTGCTCTTCTTTCCTCGAGTTCCCTTTCAGCTGTCCTTTCCTCTGCTCTTCTCTCCTTGAGTTCTCGTTCCTGTTCTGCTCTTTCCTTTTCTGCTTTCCTTTCCCCTGCTTTTAACCTTTCCTGGCTCTGCAGTTGCATCGCCATTTTCCGGAGCTCCACATTTTCCTTTTCCTCGGGTAACCAATCCAAGGCTACCTCTTTCCATGTTCCTTGCCCCACCAGAGATTCTACCACCAATGTCTGCATCTCTGCTTTCTTCATATTAACTCGGACATCCAAGTTAAAATATTTGGCCAATATCAAGAGTTCCGATCTTTTTAACGCTTGGAACTGTGCCTCATTAGGGGACGCCGCAAATGTTTCTGCGTCAAACACCATGGTGACTATCAGTTAACACCTGTTAACCTTCACACAAAAAATGTCAAATTATTTTGAAAAAATTTGGGAATGTTAGAAAAATTCCAAATTTGGGAATTTTCGGGAATTCTATCCCGGACGAGCATTAGGGAATTCTATCCCGGACGAGCGTCAGGGAATTCTATCCCGGACGAATGTTAGGGAATTCTATCCCGGACGAGATTTGGGAATTTTGTCAGCAAAGACGACCCCCAATTTCTGTTACGTGCTCCTCCCCAAACCCCGGTCACGTTGTACATCCGAGCCCCGAGAGGAGTCACGGCAGAAAGATGTGTTATTCTGTATGTCAAAGATCAATGGTGAAACCACACCAATTGTTACCAACAAACAAGTATTGTATTAAGATCACACAAGAATAACAGTACAACAACAATATTAATCAAAAGTACAATCAATATATATCATTCCTATGATGGTACTATCAGTTTCGTACAATAGAACTCACTGTGCTCCAAGTGAGAGAAAAGAAGAACATTCCCCAATGTCTCTATTCCGGCATCAAGCCAAAGTCGATCCGCTCCAGCGATCGTCAGAACGATGTCTAATCGAGACCAGAGTCCCGTTCGGATGACAGTCACAGTGACGCGGCCAAAGCTGCGCAAAGGCGCCCTCAAGGCGACTGGGAAATCACACCCTCGGGTATGGACGTTCCACGGCTCCAAATCGGCGAACCACAGATTTCCCACTCAAAAGCCACGTTACACACGCACACCAGATTAACGTCTGAATGTGGTAAAAATGGTTGAAGCGAAGTGAAAAACCATGAGCGATGCGCAAATCCTGCGCGAGGTAAAAAATGGCCGACGGCCCGTTCTCGTGGCGTAATGGCACTCCGACGATTCTCCTCGGAATCAACCACAAAACCTGTCACGCAGGTTTATCTGTCACAGCGATAACAACTCTGTCGCAGGAACCCCTTTCTCGGGAAACCCATAGTTCACTCGTGACCCTCGTTCGCCAATCGTTCGCTCCAGACCTCGAAACAGCTAGGCTTCTTCTCCGACTCACTCGCTCCGCCTTCTCTTCCTCCCCTTCCTCTTCTTCCTCTTCATCGTCGTCCGGTTCCGGTTTCATTTAAAACATTAACTTTTTTACCTTTTGAAAATAGTAATCTCTATTTCCCCCAAACGACAACAATAATAGTACATGGAATCAAAAATGTTTACAGTGGCTGAAAACCACAACAACGGAAGTGACGAATCCATAACAATATATATACAGACTTGGCATTTAATATGGAATTTTTTTTTTTCTTGACTTGGGTTTCCTTTCTGAACTCAGTATATCAATCTGGAGAGTTTCTTTTACGCTTCGGTGATTTCTTTGTTAAAAGAACCATGTCACTGATTGTCTGTCACAGCAAGAAGTCAATAACAGGATTATATCACAGGTGGCGTGACAAAATGTACGGACAGGTACATTTGACGATTGGCTTCACAATCGGGTATATAAGGGTTGTTGCATTCTGTATTAGTGGAAAAGAACTGCTGCACGTCTACAAAAGTTATTGCCGCTTCCTCTGGAGATGGTCCGTCAACTCGACAATGCTGTTTGTCAGTGGCTTTACGAAATTCCGGCATGAAACAGCGTGCTATTGCTCGGCAGTATGGCATCACTCAAGGTCAGGTGTCAAAGATCCCGAAACGAAATGCTCAGAGGGGTGTCCCTACTCCAATATCGAGGCCAGGACGTCCCCGCAGAACCACAAGGAGGGATGATCGCCAGCTGCACCGGTTAGTCCGCAATGGCCGTACCAAGTCAGCTAATCGGCTTAGGGCTGAGTGGCAGCAACTGACAAATGTGCCTGTATCCAGAAGGCTAGTCAACCAACGACTGGTTCAAGCAGGCTATCGTGCCAGGCGTCCCCTGAGAAAGCCATGCCTGACAAAACAACACCGCCAGCGCCGATTGCAGTGGGCCAGAGAGCACCGTCAATGCCAGCCAGGACACTGGAATCACGTGATCTTCAGTGACGAGT
>NC_136270.1:103388953-103508953 GCF_964187855.1 Myxine glutinosa
TGGGGAACCACCAGTAAGGTGTCCCATACAGCTGATGCTGCACTTTACTGGGAGCGATAAGCACCGCCTGCCACACGGTAACATTATCTCTGATATCCACTCACTATATGGAGTCGACCTGGATGTGGTTGGGAGTAACTAATTAGTATCTGTAATTTGGTGCTCCAACCTCATGAGTGAACGACATGACGTCATCCGCATTGCGTATGTCCGAATTGCCTGCCAAGCTCCGGAGGAGCCATCTACAAACTCCACTTCTCACCTGACTCCACTAAAAAACAAGGCAGAATGTCTCAACTCAGTGTTTACCTCCAAATATTGTGTACTCAACCCATCCCACCATGTACTTGCTTCCCCCTCGTAACACTGCCTTCTTTCACACCCGAGAAGCCTAGAGAAAATTCTGTCAGCATCTAAATCAGCATTGGCAATGGGAAGATTTGGCATCAGTACCCATGTTCTAAAATCTTGCATTGCTGCTCTTGCTTCACTTTTGTCTGCTGCATTCAGTCTGTCTTTCTTTGGCCATCTTCCGTTTTCCTGAAATTCTGCCAATATAAAAACTACCATTTACAAGAACGGTGGAAAATGGGAATTCTCAGTTATAGGCCAGTAGGCTTACTTTCCATGACAAACAAAGTCACATGGAATCCATGATCACTGTCAATGTCGTGATTCTTATTTCCAAATAGCAGCAACTCTAACCATCAGTGTAGATTGCATCCTAGTCTTGGTTGGAGGCCCTAGATCTCATAAAACAAAAGGTATTAACCATATCTTTGGACATATCTTGGATATTTGACATAGTCAGAAACTTGGCTTTACTTGGCAAGCTCATTACCTGTGGCATACAAAGATATCTTTATTCCTGACTTTAGGACTTTCGACACTCGCGCAGTCAACATGTTTCTATCAATGGAACCCTCTCGTCTCCTCTTCCAGTGGAAGCTGGAATGTTCCCAAGGCAATACCTTTGGCGCCAACTTGCTCCTCGTCTACATATATGACCTGTATGACGCTCTGAATAATGCCATCTTTCTTTTTGCAGATTATTCCAGCTTGTGTAATTCAGACCCTCCCTCTCTCTACCCCACAACAGCAACCCCTGCCCCAATACCCATGAAAGGAAGAAATGAGCTACTTCACTCTCTGATAATCTCGAATTGATTAGATGCAGGTTTGAAAAATGATACATTTCTTTCATGATAGAGCGAGGCAATAGAGGGAAAAGGCAACACACAAAGAGCGAAGCAAGTACAGCATCAAGTAGTGGGATGAACAAACAGGAAGAGCATAGTACAGCATTTTTGGAGTACAGTACTTTTAATTGGAAGAATTAGAATATTTGTAGATACGGTATTTTAAATTAGAACAAGCATTCTGAGTATTGCGCTGCAATACATGTCCCCTACCGACAGTCTGTCGTCCGGAAAACTGTTGGGGAAATTACCAAAGTTCAAAGTGCCATAACTTTGTCAAAAATGATCGAAACGTCGTGAAGTTCGAACTTGATCTGTAACTTATCATGAGGAAACCATTAGCATTAGTTTGAAAGTTTGAAATCATTAGCATTAAGAGTTTAGAAAAAAAGTCCGGAAAACTGTTCTTTGCGTGACGGACTGACAGACTGACTGACAGACGGAGGGACGGAGTGCAAACCTATAGTCCCCTCCGGTGTACACCGGTAGGGGACTAATAATAAACAAAAGACTGGTGTTGGCTTAACGGTTAAGGTGGCTGTCTTAAGATCTTAGGGTCTTAAGTTTAACAATAAACAAACCAAGGTGCACTTATTAAGACCCAGACAGCAGAATTTTAATACAAAAAAATTCAATAAATCAAAATGCATGGTTTCATCTCACCCTGGAATTTAACTGGAGATGAAAACCAGGTGAGATGGCATATTGTAATGACATGATCTGCAGAAGCAATTGAGGAAGTAGAGTTGTTCTTTTGGTACAGCAAAAACAAATATCAAACCGAGCTGTGACCCCTGGATACTTCCAACGACCTGCCGCCCACATAAACTTTGCATCACATCCTGTAAGCAGATCTCGTCTGCCTTATTAGATCAGGGATTACTTAATGCCGGTGAATTATTTACACCTTCCATGACAACTATAACTCAAAGCTCTTCCAGACACTCCAGTCGTAGCCCATACCCTTTTCCCACAGCTTAACAACCACATGTTTTTCAAAAAAAATATTTCCAACTTAACAAAACCAGATCTAACCTCCACAAGTGTATTATCCCTTAAAGGTTAGGAAATGTCTTGACATATAGTAATCTCCATGTATATTTATACCATGTACTCATACTTCTACATCACCTGTGGGCAGCATTCATAATATCAGCTCTTACACCACCCACCTGCAAGTCTCTGCTGTCGTTAAATCCACGAGCCTGCCCAGTGAGCAGGAAGCCAAGACGTGCCATCAGTCCGTTGGTAGCTTCATCTGAACATGACGGCTTTTGGTAACCTGTGGCAATTACAGGATTCCTCAAAACATATTCTTGAAAACACAAACAATACTTTACAGATTTGGTTATCAGCAGTAGATTCTTGTTTTGGTGAATTAATCATCTCAATAATGAATGCCATAATCTTGCCCATTTTTTCACCCAGCAGCTAACATTTCCTTCATCAAGGCGGTGAGTTAGGATTGAAAAGGAGGAAATCTTTTCATCATTGGCTACATGCTGTGATCATCAGACTAACTGCTGCCCTCAATCCTCCGGTGATTCAAATGCCACTGACAAAAGCCACAGCAAGTGTTCAAATCAATCAGCAGAGCATATTAAATTTTCCTGTATTATATCATAAGTCCATTTATTTGATTATAACCTTTGAACCTTATCATTTTCGACAAATCCAAAGACTATTCATTCACTCTAACTGCACAGAGGCCTACACTTGCGCAGATAGAAAACATTATAGACAGCCACTCCGGCTCCAAGATAGGCCTGTTATGTGAAACCTATCCTAACAATGAACACTTGTAAGATTAGGCCACAGAGAGGATGCTTAGTTACAGAACTTGAAGCTGAACAAATGCATGACTTGCCAATTCCTCTAAACTTGGCAGAGGCCGTTACACAAGCCTCGAGAGGCAACACCAGTACCATGGAAAGAAAACTGAGAGAAATCCACTTGAGTTGTTATGCCTGTGATGAGGAAAGTCAGAACGTGGGATACAATTTTTATCATATTCAACTGTGACTGAAGAGAAGAGTGACAGCAAAGAAATATATCAAAGAAGCCCTTATGGATTGCACGAAGCAGGTAGAGGATTGGGGATTCCCACCCTCATGTTGAAACACAATTTGAAAGAAAATACCACCATTATTACTACTATTACTAGTACTACCTTAATAGCCCCAATTAATCCCAACTTCTTGTGGGATGGGCCAAGCAAGAAGTTTGACAATCTTTCACGGGCTTTCCAGGGTGCTGGCGATAACTTGCCAACTCTTCACAAAAAAATACGTGGGATCTTTAACATCCACCGACTAATGCTCGCAGACGGAACGCCCAGCTTAACATCCATCCAAGACATGTCACACTTGGTAAAACACCCTGCCTTCGGAGCACCTATCTGAGACCTTATTATCAGAATCAGAATCTTCAAAATTCTTAAAAAGAATCAGACCCACACTGAACGGCTCAAAGGTAAGTGTGCTACCGCTGTACCATTCCTGGCAGACCTTAAGGAAATTTCATTCCTGAAAGGTGATAAAAGCAATTTAAACATTTTTCTTTTTTCCAAGACAATCTGCAGATTGGCCCTGATGATACAAAACATAACCACGGATAATAGTGAAATTTCAGTTTCATTCTTGAATTATTGCGTCATATTCAACACAACAACCCTGGTGTTGGGCTAGCGGCTAGGGTGCCGGCTTAGGATTCCTAGGATCCTGGGTTCGAATCTCGGTCGATCGCCGAATTAATGCCAGGGGGGTTGACTCAGCCTGTCATCCTTCCGAGGTCGGCTAATTGAGTACCAGTTCACTGGTAATTCCCTGTTTGTCGTTGAAGGCGGCAAAAAGGGTTGGCGTCAGGAAGGGCATCCGGCCGTAAAACATTGCTTCAAAAAGGGGACCGAAAAACAACAACTACCACGGTCCCCGAAAAGGCCAACCCCCGCTTTGCGGGGAAAAATGGCCTCTAAACGGTGGTTTGGTTTTTTATTCAACACAATGCACTTCGTTAATTCTGTGGCAATTTACTTCTCAAAACTGATGAACTGCATCAACATAGTTAGATGATCCAAAATTCCCATGGTTGCACATCTTTTGAATACATTTGAGACTTATTTCCATTTCTTTCTTCAATCGCATAAATGAAATGTAATTATTATTTGACAAAAATGGTCAAAGAAAAAGATTTTTCATACTTCTTGAAAAACAATGACGGGAAGGAAAAGAAAAACAAATAGAGGGGATGAAAAGTAATACGAGAAAAGCCATAAATGATTAAAAATGACAAACATAAATCCAGAAAAGTATTAACCTTCACCCAGAAGGATAATGTGAACAAAAAAAAAAACAGATTTACAAAATCTTAAATCAATAACCAGTCAAGCGTGAATGTTTCACCTGAACAACATTGCCACTCACAAATAAAACAGGAAAGAAAAGCGTGTAGAAGGAAGAGAAGAGAGAGAGGCGAAATAAACCAATGGATGTGGCAAAAATTAGGGAATTGCTTTAAGATGGTCCTGAAAGCCATGAGATTAATAAATATAATTTATTCAGCACAATGTGACAAATTAGAAACTGTCTGCAGATTCGCTGCCAACATCTAAAGGGAACTTTGTAGGCACTTATAGGTCAAAATATGTTTATATTTTCCAGTTAATAAATAAATAAAAAGAAAGACTGTAAATCCTCAATGTTAAGTGAAAATACTCAATTGATTTGAACCAAAGTTGATGTCTCCATCATCCTAAATCAGTTTTAGGGAGCGAGGAATCCATGGCATGTATTGGTCGAAGGCATACTGTAGTGTGTGTGCTCAGGGAAGCGTGCCGAGCAAATTGATTAAAATGAGTTCTTCACCAGAATAGAAATTTCATCATTTCTTTCATTTGGAATTTCAGCATGTCATATATGATAAAACCAACTGTCTTTTCGAGTTATGTTTTGTCTTATCTCCCAGACTTCCATGTCTTCTTAGGATTTGCCAACAGGTGATGGGACACTGCCTGACTGCGTAAAGATGACTCTGACCTTCGTGCCAGCATGTGTTGAAGAAATCCTGCAATGGCTCACCTTGAAATGACAGCAAGAAATAAAAACGACAGACAAATCTCAGAGGGAAAGCAGTTACAAATTAGAAAACGTTGAAATTGGAGACAACGATGTCTCATATTTAACCAGACTCAGTGACGTAATGGTTATACTGCGAGGTTGGCGGTTCGAACCCTGGCAGAGTCATATCAAACACTTTATAAACAGTACATACTGCTTCCTTGCTTGAAGCTGAGCTTTTAAAAAGGATAGAGCATGGACAAACAACCATATGTTGGCAACAATTGCTTCGGCTTGATGGGCCTAATGGCTTCCTCTTGCGTTGAAGTTCTTTTTTATGTTGGAGGCTCCAGGCACAGACTAGATAGCACTCATCGAGGCCAGACCTTAAATAAATGAGAAGAAAAGTGTATGATGAAAAGTGTATGATGTTTGTTTGCAAGAAAGAGAGATCGAAGCTAGCCCGGTAGCCTTGTTTGAGTGAGACAGAAAGCAAGACCAGCAATCCTGACACGGAGAGTGTAAGATGGTTCCGGGCATCACTTTAAAGCTCATAAGTCAGGACGGTAGTACCACCCTGGGCAGTTGCTATCTACAACCTACTACCTATAAAACCTACTATGTTTGAAAGGGAACTCATAAAGTGTATAATAGAATACAAAGGAGAGAGAGGAAGAGCAATTTTTTTTTTACATTACTCTAAGTCCCAAGGTGGATCTTGTAGATAAATCACGGGCAGGATAAAGACATTAGTAGAAATCAGTGTACTTTAATGTGAATTATAAGGGCAACAGTATACAATGAACAAATACATTCATAACACAAGAACGATTAGAACTTGGGTTCTAGGAATTATGAGCTATCGCTACAGAAGTAGCTATGCTTTCAAGCAAAGGAGACGAGCTCAACTCAACTTTTTTTCCATTTCCTCAACTTGAAGGGGAATAAGGAGCGAGAGAGCGAGAGAGCGAGAGAGCGAGAGAGAGAGAGAGAGAGAGAGAGAGAGAGACAGAGACAGAGACAGAGAGAGAGAGAGAGAGAGAGAGAGAGAGAGAGAGAGAGAGAGAGAGAGAGAGACAGTCAGAGAAGACACAGAGACACAGATAGACAGACTTTTACATCCTTTTATTACAAAAATATCAAAAAGCATATATTTTTAAAGTATTGTTATGAATTTGGGTAGAGGAATATCTAGTCAGGTAGATCTGTATAGGTAGGTATTCGACTGTCGCGATAGGGAATCTACCCTGTAATAAGTTCCATGTGCAGTCCGGTTTGTCAGGATAAGCTGTATTGATGTCCCCGCTACGAGGGAGCAGGGCGTGCTAAATAGTCCAGGGATTATGGATAAGATTCCTTTGTTCGTCGTCGTCCCTGTCGCCAAACCTTTGTCCCTTATGGCAATGCATACCCATATAAACACTTAGATAGGTCCTTAGTGCACACATTAATTGATTCCCCTCCCTTACCACAACGACTTTGGAAAACGGGCAGGAAGCCAGATCGGGGCACTACCGGATGGCCGCCGCCGGCCACACCTCCGGCTGGCCTAGCAACATCGCGTTGGGACGAGCAGTGACCACGCCACCGGGAACGGGTGATTGGTTGGCACGAAAGGCGCGAACCTCCAGCCAATCGGGGCGGGAGGCGCAAAGACGCAACTGAGGAGGAGGTGGTTCATTGGAGGGAAGGCGACAGAAGGTTCGGTGGACGGTGGGAAGCTGGAAGGGACTGGTTGGTGGCACGCCAAGGCTGACGTCACCGCCGAAGGTTATAAAAGAAGGGCGCGCTACAGGACATTCGAGCAGCTCTTGGGTTCTTCGCTGGTATCTTGCGCTGCACGTCTCTCTTCGCTCTGGGCTTCCTTGCTGGTCTCTTGTCTCTCCGCTTCCCTTCTTGGTCTTGAGAGGTCCTGGTGGTCGTTGGTTCGCCATCTGCGGGGTGCTTGGAGCGGTGCTCGGTGCATCTGGAGCTTGGAGCCGGACGGGGCCACGTGACAGACAGATAAGGCCGCAACCACAGAACATTTTACAAGTACACGACGAGACATTTCCTTTCGTAATCCATTCCTGTGTGGTGTATTTGAAGTGAGGTGTGTGGGATCCCAATTTAGGATTATTATTTATTCATCGTCGCGTTTCATTGTCTCGGGTTCCGGAATAAACGTGTTTCTTTTTGTACATTAAATCTTGTGTTGTTCGAGTTCATCAATTCCCCTGTAGGATCGGAGCTGCCGTCAGTTCGCCATAGGTAAGTGCTCCCGCCTCTTCCTCTTCCCTTCTTCTTCCCGCGGTTGATAGAAAAATCCGTGTTTGGTCATCGCCTCCATTAAATCCGTTCGGTCTTCCGCGGTCCCTGGTATTAACCGGAGGGATTTGCACGACAGTATAAATAAAACCATTTCACAAATCAAATGTGAACAAGCAACATTTTAAAGGAAACATTTACATAAAGACCATTAATACATCAAGAAAAAGAAAAAGAAAAAAATCATGTGTTTTCAATCAAGAAAAAAAAAAATCAAACTAACCCTCACAAAGGTACATATTATATTAAACGGGTGATCAATCCGTGATGAAACTACCATCTTGAACAGCGCAAAGCACATTATTGAATGCCCATATACTTTTAAAGATCAGCACTTTATCCATAGATGTATAGAAACAAAATTCCATTTTAATATGGGCAAATACAAGTCCTTTAAAACAGGCCGGAAGGTTATCTGCACATCTTAAAGGATTTTCAATTTGCATTTTTCTTGTGCGATATATTGATTTCTTTGCTGTAGCAATGATAAAGTTCGCTAAAACCACTTCTCTTGGGTGTATGTTGGAGACAAAGCCAAAAATAAAAGAATTCAAGGTAAAGTTTAAAGAAAGCTTGGTGCACAATTCATGAAGCAAAAACACAAAAAAGAGGAATCAAGCGTGAACATTCAACATAAGCATGTGACAAGGTCTCAAGAACACCACAGAAGGGACAATGGTCAGATATTTCAGGAGAAAAAACATGTAAGCGCTTATTGGTGGGTAATATCCAATGTGCCAACCTCCACGAGAGGTTGGCAGTTTTCTTCGGAATAAGTACATGATATAATAGACTTTCCAGTTAGGTTGGAAGGGGTATTCTGTAGGCAAGCAATTGTGCCACTTCCTCAAATGCCAAGTTCCTAAGGAGGGCCGGATTGCTTTGACGCAGGCCTGGTATATTACGCGATTTTCCAGACCTGCTGATCAAAAACGTATTTTTGGTAAATATTTTATTATTGTACCAGAATTCATTCCAGTGGGGGTGAGTTCTAAATTTGGGAAACAGAGGTTTGGTTCACAAATAATTGGGCCATCACCAGTGCGAGAAGATTGCTCCCAGTGCACCTTAACTCTGCGGTACACGTTAAGTATTTCACATAGTACAGCAGATATTATGCGGTGAGGCCGCATGCCAACTTTATTCGCAAGTGCTGCAGCACTTAACCATCTCTTGTTGTCAATCATTAGATCAGCAACACAATGGACTCCGTTCTGAACAAAATAATCAACAAAGGAGCGTTCCGTTCTTATTCTTTTGAGAAAAAAAAAGAGTTGTGAAAAAGAGGTTTACTGAAAAACATCTCTTTGGCGTAAGAAACATAATCACGGACGACCAAGAAAACATGCCAAGCATTAAAAAAATTATATTATAAGAAGGTGGAAGCAAGGACAAATCAATACATTTCATGTTCATCAGAAATAGACCAGATGAATGCCAGCTTGACGGAGGAGGAGGAGGGTGGTGGACCTCCAGGCTAGGTCTGATGGACCATAGAGAAGCCGCGAGATTGAGGCGATCCCAAATGCCATTACCCTGCACACGATGTCCACAAGACCATGCCCACCTTCCTCTAAGGGAAGATTCAGGATCTCTGGACGAAGCCAGTGTTTTCCACTCCAGAAGAAGTTCATTATTGTCTTCTGTGTATTCAGCAGAAAGTGTTCAGGAGGTGGAATGGCTTTGATTCTGTGCCACAATATAGATGCTGCTAAATTGTTGATGACCAGGACCCGTCCCAGGTACGAAATCAGAGACAGCAAACCTTTCCATTTCCGCAGCTTTCGTTCAAGAGAGTCAGCGAGACCTTCCCAATTTTTCGCTTGCATTGCTGCATCACCGATGAAAACACCAAGGTACTTCATTCCATTGAGGGACCAGGTGATGTGTTTCGGAAGGACAGGCAAAGGCAGCTGGCATTGGCCCATCCACATCGCCTGGCACTTATTCCAGTTTACAAAAGCTGAAGAAGCTAAACCATAATAGTCCAAGCAGTCCACCAGTTTCTTGATCTCATGGCTATTATGTAGGATGACACAAATATCGTCAGCATAAGCAGAGATTTTCACAGGTCTTGTGATCAAATTTATGCATCCAGTTAAGATGCTGTGCACTTTGATTGAAAGAGGTCAATGGTTAAGGAATACAGAATGCAGGACAAAGGACATCCCTAATGGATACCCCTTCCAACGTTTACAGGTGAAGTCAGTTCAGAGTTTACTCTGAGTATTGAGGAAATGCCATCATAGAACAGTTTTACCATGGAGAGAAAAATAGGACTAAGTCTAAAACACTCGAGGACATGGAAAATATATACACGACTGACACAGTCAAACGCCTTCTCTTGGTCAAGCACAATCAAACCAAGATTGTCATTTTTTATTTTACACACATCCCAAAGATCTCTTATAAAAATATGTTAGCGTGTATCTGTCGGTTAGGGATACAATAAGACTGATCACTTTGAATCAACGACTCAATAAATATTTTATAATCTGAAGTTAGAAGAGAGATTGGACGCCAATTATCAATGAGCTGAGGGTCTCCTTTCTTAGGTAATAAACGAATAACTGCTCTACGGAAGCTCATCGGCAATTCACCATAATGTAACAAACTAGTAAAGACCTCCAATATTTCTGAGCCTAATAAGGGCCAAAAGGATATATAAAACTATTGGGAGGCCGTCCAATCCAGGAGATGTACCAGTAGGTCGAGAAGCAAGAGAAAGTGCAAGCTCTTCCAAGGAACAGGAGCCAAGCTGATCCCTTTGAGCAGCACTTAGCATGGGTAAGTCAGATGTGAAATAACGTATCGCGGAAATAATATCATAAATAATATCAGAAATAATAATAAATTATATCGTTGAAATAACTCAACTACCCCCATCATCGTCCTTACAGTCAACATCGTTTGCCATAACAACACACACAACAACATGCATTTTAAGGCCATTTTCCCTGCGAGAGCGGGGGATAGCCTTGCGTCGCCATGACAATCTTCTCCATTTTGCCCTATTTTCTGCATCTCTCCTTGTTAACCCCCTTGCCCGCATTTCTTCTTCCACCATCTTTAGCCAAGTCTTTCTCTGTCTTCCCCGTCCTCTACTTCCTTCTGCATTCATTTCCATCACTCTTCTCAACCAGTCACTTTCATCCTTCCTCAACACATGACCAAACCATCTCAACCGGTTCCTCTTCACAGCATCCATCACAGGCTCTATTCCCATCATTTTTCGCAATTCATCATTTGTCTTCCTCTCTCTCAACAATATTCCACACATCCACCGAACCATTCGCATTCCCACCCTTTCCAACCTTCGTTGCTGCTCTACGTTCATTACCCATGTCTCACTCCCATAAATCATAACACTTCTCACACATGCAGCATACACCTTTCCCTTCAGCTTCAACGACACTCCCCTCCTCGTCAGCATGCCACTCAGTTCCCGAAACTTCTTCCATGCACATCTCACTCCAGCAACCGTTGCCGAGTCTGATCCACCTTCGCCATTCAGCATGTCTCCGAGGTAGCAAAATGTTTTCACACCTTCCAGCTTCATGCCGTCTCCAAGATCCAACTCAACATTTCCTCCATCTGCAGCTCCCTCTGTGCACACCTTACATTTGAATGTAGTTGCCACACTGGTTAATGACCCTCTCTGACCACTACATTTTTGATGAACCCACTCAGCACACATTGTACATTGAATGGAGTTCACTCCGACACCCTTCCTGTACACAGCACATGGCCACTTCCCAGTTCTTTCCACCTCACCACATGCTTTACCACTTGCCATCACCTTCGTCTTTCCGATATTCACCTTCAGACCTTTTGTCTCCATACACTCCTTCCACTTGTTCATCTTTTCCTTCAGTCCATCCATACTTTCCGCAATCAACACCAGATCATCTGCATACAACAACTCCCATGGTAAACCCTCCTTTACGTTCTGAGCCAGCACATCCACACAGCTACAAATAGTAATGGACTTAGTACCGACCCCTGATGCACTCCCACCTTCACCTCAAACTCACCACTGTTCCCGTCCTTCGTCCTTACAGCTATGTGCGCTCTTTTGTACATTGTCATCACTACTCTGATCAACCATTCCTCCACTCCTAACTTCCTCAATGCCCATGTCAATACTTTGTGTGGAACCCTATCGAATGCCCTCCCCAGATCAACAAACCAAAGAAACAACCCCCCCCCTCCCCTCCATGCACCTCCCCTGCAACCGCCTCACAACAAAGAGCGCGTCCGTCGCTCCTCACCCCGGCACAAATCCAAACTGCACCTCGTCGATCCTCACCCTCCTCCCTATCCTCCCCCCCAACAACCCCTCCAATACCCCCACTCCATGCTCCAACAACTTTATCGCTCGGTACGAGCCACACTCCAGAGGGTCACCTTTCCCCTTGTATAGAGGGACGAGGATACTCAGTTCCCAATCCACCGGAACGCGGCCCTCCCTCACCACCAGACGACAGATCTCTGTCATTCTCTTCACACCCCAACCTCCCGCCGCCCTCAACACATCTCCCACAACTCCCGTCGGCCCTCCCGCTCCCCCACACCCATTGCTTTTAGCGCTTCCTCAACCTCCCTCTCAGCTATCTTCTCTGCTGGTCCCAAAACCGGGCCACTCTCTATGTTGCCATCCCATTCACTCTCTGTATTCAACAACATTTCCATATATCTTTTCCATCTTCCTTTAATTCCATCTGGGTCCACAACGATTTGTCCCACTTCATCCTTCAAGCAACTCACCCCCATCACATCATACCTCTCTTTCGCTATCTGCTTTGCAATCCTGAATACCGCTCTGACCCTCTTCCGAATCCAAGCGTTCTCCAAACATTTTCCTACATGCCTCGTGCGCCTTTGCTGCCTATTTCTTTGCAGCCTTCTTGGCTGCCTTATAACTTTCATGCTCTGCTTTTTCTGCTCCCGTACCCTTCGCCTTCTGCCACTCCTTGAACTTCTTCCTCTTCTCGTCAATCCTCTTTCCAACTTCCTCATGTCGTGAATCCCACCACCATGTTTCCTAGTGCCTCGGTGGTCCTTTTGTCCATCGACATATGTCACCAACGGTGCCCAACAGACTATCTTTCATTGACATCCAACCACGTTCAAGCTCAACCACATCATTCTCTGCCCTACTCAGCCTCTCTTTTAATGCCTTCCTTACTGTCACCTCTTTCAACCTCCACACCTTCATTATCGGTTGGTACTTCACCCGCCGAGCTCTCCTCGCACCTTTCACCCTTATGTCGCAGACAACCAAGTGGTGCTGTGAAACAGCCTCCTTCCCCTGGGTCACCTTTTTGTCCCGGAGGTGCCCCCTATCTCGCCTACGCACCATCAGGTAGTCAACGGTTGTCATCGACCCACCTGACGTGTATGTAACAAGCTTATTATCCTCTTTCTGGAACTGAGTGTTACAAATCAACAAATCAGCTCCATCAGCAAACTCCAAAATCCTTTCACCTTCTCCATTTCTCACACCATATCCGTAACCCCCATGAACTCCCTCAAAACCGTCCATACTCCTTCCTACATGTCCATTTAGGTCTCCTCCTACCACAACAACTTCCTCATCTTTCACATTTTCCATCAGCTTCTCTATCGCACACCAGAACTTGTCCTTCTCTTCATCGCTCCGACCAACCTTCGGAGCATATCCCGAGATGACGTTCACCAAGAGCTTTCCAATCATCATTTTCACCATCATCAACCTATCACTCACTCTAGTCACACTCACCACACTTTCTACAAACTCCTCAGAAAACAGGACACCAACACCATTCACACCCTCCGGGCACTCTTGCCACACAAACTTGTATTTCTGTCCCTGCCTACCCTTCACCATTCTCACACCACTTCCCTTCCATCTCGTCTCTTGCACACAACATATGTCCACTCTTCTTCTGACCAATACTTCCACCACTTCTCCTGATCTCCCTGTCATTGTCCCTACATTCCATGTCCCAAACCTCAGAAACCGATCTGCACTTCGGGTAGTACCCTGCCCATATGTAGTTGTAATTGTCATGGTTCTCTTTTTGAGGCAATGTTTTTATGGCCGGATGCCCTTCTTGACGCCATCCCTCTTAGTCGCCTCTTACGACACACAGGGATACGGTGTACCTATTCTAACCAGGGTACACACCGGGAGTATTTGCCATAAACAAGCCTGAAAATAAGCTATAAACCTCCCTCTTTATATTATCTTGTGACATTACAGTGTTACCAGTTGGGAGCCTTCAGGTTTCAATTTGCCTTTGATTGGTAGTCTTTTTATCAAAATGGAAGAAAAATTTAGTCGGTGCATCTAAATTATATAGCTGATCCATCCATAGATGGACCATTACACCTTTTGCTTGGTATTCGAACAGATTGTTTAGTAGAGTCTTCTTTTCCAGTTGCAAATTATTATTTGATCTCTTGGGGCTATTTGCCACATCAGTTTGTAACCTCATTATTTCTTTTTCTTGTGCAAACCTCTCCCTTTTTACACCAAAAGAAGAGAAATAATTAAACTGTTGGCAAAAGACAGTGATCTGTGCCTTTGCGTAGTCCCACCATAATATCGGGTTATCATAATTATTCTTTCTTTTTTTTAGGCTAATCCAAAACACTTTGAAAGCTTCACAAAAAGCAGCATTTTCCAGGAACATGACATTGAACTTCCAATATGGACTGCCATGTTGCTGCAGAGCAAGCTTAAAGGAGAAAGTTACGGCCAGATGATCAGAAAAAAGAGAAGGCACGATATCAGATTTCAATATCTTGTCAAGCATTACAGTATTAACATAAATTCTGTCTAACATGGCGAGAGTGTGTATCTGAGACGTACATCTAGACCAAGTAAACTGATGTTGCATGGGGTGCTGAATACGCCAGACATCTATTAATCCCATCGTCTTAATGATTTTTTCCAAGGGTTTGGCAGATCTAGGATGTGGCTCCGCACTGTTTCTGTCAAAAACAGGGTCAAGAGTGCAGTTGAAGTCACCACTCATGATAAAAGAGCAATTTGAGACAATTGTACTCAGAAAATACTCTAGTTTTAGCAAAGAAGTTGTGCCTTTGAGCATTCTTACTGGGAGCATAGATGTTAACAAAAACAAAGATTTGATTATTGGCAGTGAATTGAAGACAAGCCAGGAATTACTTCATTACAGTGCATTCAGAAAGTATTCAGACCCCTTCACTTTTTGCACATTTTGTTATGTTGCAGCCTCATGCTGAAATCGTTTAAATTCATTTTTCCCCTTATCAATCTACACTCAATACTCCATAATGACAAAGAGAAAACAGGATTTTAGAAAGTTTTGCAAATTTATTAAAAAGAAAAAACTGGAATATCACATTGACATAAGTATTCAGACCCTTTGCTATGGCACTTGAAATTTAGCTCAGGTGCCTCCCATTTCTCTTGATCATCTTTGAGATGTTTCTATACCTTGATTGGAGTCCACCTGTGGTAAATTCAATTGATTGGACATGACTTGGAAAGGCACACACCTGTCTATACAAGGTCTCACAGCTGACAACGCATATCAGAGCAAAAACCAAGCCATGAGGTCGAAGGAACTGCCTGCAAAGCTCAGAGACAGGATTGTGTTGAGGCACAGATCTGGGGAAGCCTACAAAAAAATTTCTGCTGCATTGAAGGTTCCAAAGAGCACAGTGGCCTCCATAATGCTTAAATGGAAGAAGTTTGGAACAACCAGGACTCTTCCTAGAGCTGGCCGCCCGGCCAAACAGCAATCGGGGGAGAAGGGCCTTGGTAAGAGAGGTGATCAAGAACCCGATGGTCACTCCTGCTGAGCTCCAGATCCTGTGTGGAGATGGGAGAAACTTCCAGAAGGACAACCATCACTGCAACACTCCACTGATCTGGGCTTTAAGGCAGAGTGGCCAGGCGGAAGCCTCTCCTCAGTGAAAGACACCTGAAAGCCCGCTTGGAGTTTGCAAAAAAGCACCTAAAGGACTCTCAGACTGTGAGAAACAAGATTCTGTGGGCTTTCATGTGTCTTTCACTGAGGAGAGGCTTCCGTCTGGCCACTCTGCTATAAAGCCCAGATCGGTGGAGTGTTGTAGTGATGGTTGTCCTTCTGGAAGTTTCTCCCATCTCCACACAGGATCTCTGGAGCTCAGCCAGAGTGACCATCGGGTTCTTGGTCACCTCTATTACCAAGGCACTTCTCCCCCGATTGCTCAGTTTGGCCAGGCGGCCAGCTCTAGGAAGAGTCCTGGTTGTTCCAAACTTCTTCCATTTAATAATTATGGAGGCCACTGTGCTCTTGGAAACCTTCAATGCAGCAGAATTTTTTTTGTAGGCTTCCCCAAATCTGTGCCTCGACACAATCCTGTCTCTGAGCTCTGCAGGCAGCTCCTTCGACCTCATGGCTTGGTTTTTGCTCTGATACACATTGTCAGCTGTGAGACCTTATATAGACAGGTGTGTGCCGCCTTTCCAAATCATGTCCAATCAATTGCATTTACCACAGGTGGACTCCAATCAAGGTGTAGAAACATCTCGAAGATGATCAAGAGAAATGGGAGGAACCTGAGCTAAATTTCAAGTGTCATAGCAAAGGGTCTGAATACTTATGTAAATGTGATATTTCAGTTTTTGCTTTTTAATAAATTTGCAAAACTTTCTAAAATCCTATTTTCTCTTTGTCATTATGGGGTATTGAGTGTAGATTGATGAGGGAAAAAATGAATTTCAACGATTTCAGCGTAAGGCTGCAATATAACAAAATGTGAAAAAAGTGAAGGGGTCTGAATACTTTCTGAATGCACTGTATATTGAACTTGAGAGAGCGTTAATGAGGAAGAGACAAAGAAAGCAATTCCAGCAGTGAGACAATTGATATCACAAAAGAACCACTGGCCCTTCATTAGCCTCTCCATTGGGCTTGGGTGTTCGGATCTCCATGTGTTTCTTGCAGTAACAAGACATCCAGATGCAAACGCTGTGATCGATCCTTTACCTGAACTTTCTGTTCTAAATTACCACCACCGTTAATGTTTAGACTTCCAAAACTAACACTCATTCTTTCGGAAAAAGAAAAAAGATAAATAACTAAATAGATAAAACAACCCATAGGGACCTCATTTAGGAAGCTCCTGCAGAGCTTTCTGGATAATTTTTTTAAATCTGTGATTCTGAGCCTCAGTGAAATTTGGGGTGTCAGGGTTATGCACAATTTCCTTCAATTTAATAATCAACACCTGGAGATCGGGGAAATTATCTTTCAATTCAACGTTCCTTTTATGATAGGAATGTTTTCTTTTGGTTTTTTTTTGTATACAAGATCGAGGCTCGTGTAAGAGCTAACATTAAATCACATAAAAACAAACTGACACATTAAACATATGATAAAGGGAATGGAAGACACGATGGGGAGAGAGAGGGAAGCACACAAGTACAACAGTAGAGAACAGGGACATCGGGAGATCTGTGGGAGGGAGAGGGCTAGGGGGGAAGTGGCATGGGAAAAATGGGGGGGGGGGAGTGTGGGGGAGGTATGAAACACATGGACACTGCTCGAATTCCAGGAAAGAAGTTGGTAATTCAAAAAAGTGGATCTGGGGTGAATTAATGGGGGTAGAAAAGATCAAGGTTTTGGATGGGGGAAGATAAGAGATGGTGGTGAACAGCTGTTTTAAAGACCTGGAGGGAGGAGTGGGATTGAAGAGAGTGAGGGAGTTTGTTCCAGAGGCGAGAGAAAAGGGGAATAAAAGAGTGAAGGTGAGCAGAGTCTTGATTTTGTCAGTTTCACCATAAGAGGGTTGCTGGCAGATCTTGTGCAACCTGTAGGAATACTTGGGGGACAGAGCACAGACAGAGCTGGGGGAGCAAGGCCGGAGAGGAGTCGGGAGAAGCCAGAAAGACCACCAACCTGCCTGCAGTGAGTGAGTGAAAGGCCATCGAAGTTAGCTTCATCGCAGGAGATTCCAATGATTCTGAAAGCTTTGGTTTCAACAGCCTGAAGCCGAGCTAGATGTGAGGCAGGGGCACCGGCACAGAGGGGAGAACAGTATTCCATTGAGCTGCGGATGAAAGCCTTGTTTGTGGTGAGGAGCTCAGGTGTGCCACGGAAGGACTTCGCACAACGGAGGATGCCCAGTCGACAACTGGCTTGGGAGGCCAGCTTGGAAATGTGGTTTTCTCAGGAAAGATCATGGCAGATAGTGAGACCCAAAAGCTTGAGCGACAGAACTTCTTGGAGAGTATTGTTCAGAAAGTAGATGGGAGGGTTGTCCAGTCGGTCTTTTCGGAGAGACATAGTGAGAGTGTGAGATTTGTCATGATTGAAAGACATGTTCCATTTATTTGACCAGTCTGTAATTTTGTCCAGGTCTGCAGACAGTGAGGAGGCTGCAGACTGCCGATCTGAGGGATGAGGTATGGAGCGGCATCATGTGGAGTCATCAGCAAAGAGATAGAGAGGATTTTCCAGAGAGTCGGAGAGATCATTAATGAAGACCAGGAAAAGCACAGGGGCCAGAACACTGCCTTGGGGAACTCCAGCCTGAACAGGAAGGGGAGATGAGAGAAATCCATTCAGGGCCACATGTTGACAACGACCAGAGAAGAAGTCCGCAAGCCATGCGTGGAGATTTCCATGGATACAATAGGAGGAGAGTTTAGTGAGCAGAGCGGGGTGCCAGATCGTATCGAGGGCACGTGATATGTCAAGGGAGACAGCTTTAATTTCCTGTTTGAGATTGAGGACCTCCATCAATTGTTGAGACAGCAGAAGCAGCATGAAGATGAAGCAGAAGAATCGCTCAAGAAGTCCCAAAAGCTCGTCATCCGAAGGGCTGTTTACAGCCTTTAGAATCTGAGAGGACTCGTCTTGACCCTCACCATCAGATTCCTCATATGGGGAATCAATTGGTGTTTCAGCTTTATGGCACACATTACATGATTGCTCAGTTTCAATAAAAGAAACTTCTTCAGGAACGTTTTTTGCAGGAGTCACATTTGAAGCATCTTCGGGATGCGAGGTGGGGGACTCCAAGCCTGTTTGTGACATGACCACGGTGCTCGGTTCATGGATGTCACTCTCCTTCAGTGGATTTAAACTATCCTCTTTTATTCCCTCGGTGTCCTTATTTTCCTCATTTATTCCTTTTTTAGGGGGAGATTTTAAGTGCTTTTCTTCCACTTCAAATTGACAGGAGGAAGCTGCTCAATGAACGTCCTTGTGTGAGATGACACTGTCTGAGGGATCAGGAACACTCACTGGGATTGGAAAATTAGAATCCACTTTTTCCTTGATAATGTTTGTACCAGTGGAGGTATCCTTTTCCTCTAATAAGGGAAACCTGTTATCACATTGAATTCCAGTGATGGAGTTTTCACTGATTTGCCTTTTCCCAGGTGACGCACTTCTTACAGCCGATTTACGTTTTTTTACTTTAGAAACGGTAACAAACCCCTTATTTGCGCTGTCCATTGGTTCAACGGGAGGGGGCGGGTCCACTTGTTTACCTGGTTTATCCTGCACATTTATCGAGCAGGAAACGTTAATATTAGCCGGCGAAGCCGGTGTTGTGAATAAACGCGTACGTATTATGCTGAAAAGCCAGATGTTGCTGGATCCTTTGAGAATTTCGAAGCTTTGACGCACCAACTCGCTCAATGGAGGCCGCCATCTTGCGGATGCGGAAGTATGCGTACCAAATTGCGAAAAAGTTCAATCGGAGTTTGTTTCACCCGTCTTTTTTTGATTCACAATCTTATGCACTTCTAATTTGTAATTAAAATACTTTAAGCCCAACCTCGTTCCCCGGGCCCTGGTCATCTTCAACGAAAATCGTCATCAAACACCGGAACCAATGACATGAGATTCGAGCATTTGAGAAAATATTTCAAAAACCAAATCGCTCTGTGGAGGCCGCCATCTTGCGGATGCGGAAGTATGCATAAAAATTTGAGAAAAAGTTCAATAGGAGTTTGTTTCACCCGTCTTTTTTTGATTCACAATCATATGCACCTCTAATTTGTAATTAAAATACTTTAAGACCAACCTCGTTATCTTCAACGAAAATCGTCACCAAACACCGGAACCAATGAGATTTGAGCATTTGAACAAATATTTCAAAAAAGCTTATTACCGCGTTTCGGACACTGAAAACGGTGTCAAATATTCTAAAATTGACGAAGAATTATTTTTTAGAAATCTCGCGGCCGTAGGGGATAGTTTTTCACGGCCGGAAATATCCGAAGTTGAGACGGAATTCACCGAATTAATCAAGAAGGAAATTTTATAAATTTTAATCTCATCCAGAATGCAAATGGTGTCATTTTGAACTAGGTACGGTACCTACACCTACACCTACCTAACCTACTGATGCCATAGTGATGGGTAAGATAATGGCAAGAGGCTTTGGCTTCGCCGGCTCATTGCGGCTTTGCAGTCGGGTACTAGTAATCTGCGAGTCATTGTTACCAGTTTCGTTTCGACCATGTTAGGCTGTTCCTTCTGAAGGCGGCAAAACCGTTTCATGTGTCCCACTGCACCACAACCAAAGCACTTGAGGGTGTCGGTGGTGATGTATACTTGGTAATTGCGACCATTAGCTGAGCAGGAGTATCCAAAGGATAAACCATAACAAAGTGTCCGGAGTCGAGGGACAAACCTTGTTGTACGATGAGAGCAACGTGCTCTACATCGGACACAAACACGATAACTCGTTTATTCATACGCGATGCGGCACGTACCTTATCAAATCCGATCATGTTCCCGATCGCGAGAACAATGGCTTCTCCTGAAACACCCTCGGGTTGAGAACACGCAATGCCATGTTCACGTGACAAATTGCTCAAACGCTGCATATCGCTGCGAGTGAGCAGCCGCCATGTTTAAACACACGAGGCTCGACCTCATCCTCCCAGCTCGGGAAGAGGAAGTTAGTAATGCACTCCGTCTCCGACCTTCCCAGCTTAGGGAAAGGGAGCGTTAACAAAACAAACGAAGGAATTATAAGCGCATTAAAAAAGGATGAAAATAAAACAGGCTTAAAGTGAAAAATTAAGTTGGGAAAAAATTTAGTCAGAGCACGGCCCAAAAACACGACGATTACCATTTAATAACTACACGATGAGTGTGCTCTCTGGCTCTCTCTCTCTCTCGTCTCAACATAGAAGGGAAACCTCAATCAATATTTTAGCATTTGAAAATTGTAATTTCAGTAACTGTGATCGTAAACTGTGAAATAAACATGACAATAATGTCCGCAAATGAAAACAAGACCAAAAATCGAACAGCGGCGTGGCCGGGCTTGTAAAATATTATAAACCACTAACACATATTATTACCTTTTCAAACTGTCACTAATGCTGTTTATAACATTAAATAAAGAAATTTGGAGGAATCTCGTCATCCATGAGGTAAGTTTTACTTACAGAACTGAGGGAAGATCTACTGTAATCTAGATTATACCCTACAAGGGATGGAGGTGTGCTCGTTTACCAAGCAGCTAGCTAGCGCTTGCCAAGGCAGCCGTTCCTTAACGGTTTTGAATGGAGTGCTTGCTCGAATGCTTCAACCACTTGGCGATCTCTCCACAAGAAACTTGGTAAACTAGAACGCCACTCAGTAGAGCGCATACTCCCGCCGTGGGTTTAGTTTGAATAATACGTTTTGTTTAACATCCCCTCTCCCCGAAACAATTATTGAAAAAGAAAGTAAGTCCTAACTGTCAGAGAATTTATTTTGATATATCTCGGAATTAGAGGAGAAAAACATCATTTAAGAATAAGAATAAAAGCTTTAATGCAGTAAAACAGAAAAAATCTTTCCCAAAAAAAATTCCAAAAAATATTCCTGGATCCGGAATAATATCCTGAGCTTCACCAAAAACTAATCAATTCTTCCTTATCCCAAGGGCAATCATCCCACCAACTTTCATCCAAATCCCTTCAGAACTTTTCCAGATATCTTGTTCACAAACACACGAACACACACACACACACGGACACGAGTGAATGCATTACTCCATGGCGGGAGTAATGAACACACACCTGATGTTCTTGAGACCCGACCATAGATCGACTGTAATCTATATACCCAAAGAGGAATGACTCTTTCTGCAGCTCCCGTAGTGAGCGGGTGTAGCCCGACTTGTAAATTAAAATGTCGGTCAGTGGAACAGCCGTCGTAATGACATCACAGACAAAATGACGTAACGGACACAAAACTGCTGCTTCTTTAATATGTAGAACATGATATATTTTAACTTCCAGTACGTTTGCAGTCACGATGAAGTGATTCGTGTTATGATGATATTAACTACTGGTATAATATTGTGGGGGTTACCCCATTGAGACATAATCCACAGGCACGGGACCAGTGGGGCTATTGATGGTATTGGCGTGGCGTGCGCTCGGTTGTTGGAGCCATGTCCCCTTAAGAGTGATTTGTGTTATAAAAGATGCATGAGTTCTGGTCGTGAGTTAGTTCTGTTGAAATATTAAAGGAGCTTTGAACAAGCCAAGAAGTGTCTCACCCTCTCGTCATCCGCAACTCTTACATTTGTGACCCCGTCTTACTCTCGAATGTTTTCGGAGCTTCAAACGAACATGGCGACAAGCACAGTTTCGATTAAACTGCCGGAGTTTTGGGAACGACAAGCTGCCGTTTGGTTCGCACAAGCTGAGGCCCAATTCGCCATTCGGAACATTTCTGCCGACGACACGAAGTATTATTGTCGTGTCTGCGCTCAGCGGCTCCACTGCGACCAGAGTGGTGAGCCTTCTCCAGGATCCTCCAAAGGGCGGCAAGTACAAGACGCTAAAGGCACTGCTGCTCGGTACCTTCGAGCTGACTGAGGCCGAGCTCGCCCACCAGCTAATTTCTCTACCCGGGCTGGGCGACTCCAAGCCGTCGGAGCTTATGGACCACATGTTGTCTCTACTGGGCATCCACCGACCATGTTTCCTCTTCAAAGAACTGTTCCTGCAACAGCTGCCAGGACAGGTACAGACAGCCCTGGCCAACTCATCTGTTAAGGATTTCCGCGCCCTGGCCAGGGAAGCAGACAAGTTTTTCTTCCCCAGACAGCAATGTAGTGCAGCTGCATGGGACCCCGGCCCCGTCGAGCCTACACCGCTGGCGTACACCGTTGTGGCCGCCATTACGGCCCAGCGGCGGAAGGCCCCAGGCTTGTGCTTTTACCACGCAAGGTTTGGTCCCAAGGCCAAGGCATGCCGGCCACCCTGCAGCTTCAGCGAGTCGGGAAACGTGATGGCTGGCGCTCGTTAACTGCCATGAGCATCGGCCGTTCGGGCAGTTTGTTGTTCATTTCAGACACCGACTCCGGACGTCATTTCCTCTGCGACACAGGGGCCCAGGTGAGCGTTCTACCTGCATCGGCATTGGAAAGGGAGGCCGGGAGTCACGGCCCCGCCCTGGAAGCCGCCAACGGCAGTGCTATTCAGACTTTTGGCAAACGGGCCGTGGCACTGTGCTTTGGCGGGCAGCGGTTTACTTGGGATTTTGTCACGGCGAGGGTGTCCACCCCTTACTGGGCGCTGATTTCCTCTGTGCCAACGGCCTTTTGGTGGATGTTAAAAATCGGCGGCTCATTAATGCGGAGACATTCAGTTCACTTCCATGCTCGCTGAGCGGGTCCGCCTCGACGAGGCTTGCGTGCACACTCTCGACCTCTGATGAGTTCGCCCGCCTCCTCACCGAGTTCCCTGCCCTTACACGGCCCATCTTTTCAGCCGTTGTCGTCAGGCACGGGGTGGAGCATCATATTCCGACCACCGGCCCTCCTGTCTATGCCCGGGCTTGACGCCTCGACCCGGGGAAACTCGCTGTTGCTAAGGCGGAGTTTGACATGTTGGAGCGTCTTGGCATCGTGCAACGGTCCGACAGCCCGTGGGCCTCGCCTCTCCACATTGCGCCGAAGCCGGGTGGCGGTTAGCACCCGTGCGGGGATTATCGCCGCCTTAACGACGCCACTACCCCTGACCGCTACCCAATCTCGCGCATCCAGGATTTTTCTGCCCGCTTGGCCGGTAAAGTTTTTTTTTCTAAGGTGGACCTCGTTCGTGGTTACCACCAGGTCCCCGTCCGGCCGCAGGACGTTCCTAAGACCGCGGTGATTACACCGTTCGGGCTTTTCAAATTCCTCCGTATGTCTTTTGGGCTCAAGAATGCGGCCCAGGCTTTCCAGGGCCTGATGGACAGCGTGTTGCGGGATTTGCTGTTTCTGTTCGTCTACCTGGATGATATCCTCATCGCCAGCGCTTCCAGGACGGAGCACATGCTTCACCTCCGAGCGCTCTTTGAACGTCTCAGTCAGCACGGCCTTATCATTAACCCGGCCAAGTGCTTGTTCGGGGTGGCCTCAATTAACTTTCTCGGCCACCGCATCAGGAGGGAGGGGACTGTCCCACTGCCGTCTAAAGTGGAGGCTGTGAAGGGTTTTCCGCACCCCCTCACCATCAAGGCCCTGCAGGAGTTTTTGGGTATAGTGAACTTTTACCATCGTTTCGTGCCCCGGGCGGCCCAGCTGATGCAGCCCCTTTATGAGGCCCTAGAGGGCAAGCCTACCAAATGCGCCATTGACTGGACCGAGGAGATGGCCAAGGCTTTCACGGATGCTAAACTGGCCCTCGCCAGCGCAACCATGCTGGCGCATCCGTCGCCAAACGCACCGATTGCTCTCACCACGGACGCTTCGGACTACGCGGTTTGCGCCATGCACGAGCATTGGGTCAACGAGGCCTGGCAGCCGCTTGCCTTTTTTTAGCCGGCAGCTCCGCCCTAACGAACGAAAGTACAGTACCTTCGATCGTGAGCTCCTAGGCCTCTACCTAGCTGTCAGACACTTCCGTTACCTGTTCGAAGCCTGCCCGTTCACGGCATTTGTGGACCACAAGCCCCTGGTTTTTGCCATGGCCAAGGTCTCGGAGCCGTGGTGTGCCCGTAAACAACGCCAGCTCTCCTTCGTTTCCGAGTTCACAACGGACATCCAACATGTTGCTGGGAAGGATAATACGGTCGCCGATTGTCTCTCCCGGTCCATAGCTGCCGCGGTTCACCTTGGCATCGACTACGCCCATATGGCGGCCAATCAGATCTCCGACCCGGATGTCCAGGCCTGCAGGGCGGCGGTCACGGGGCTCCGACTGTCTGATGTGCCGTTCAAGGACACGGGCACCACGCTACTGTGCGACATATCTTTGGGACAGCCTCGCCCCGTCGTACCCACCAGCTGGAGACGGCTGGTGTTCGATGCCGTCCACGGTCTTTCTCACCCGGGCAGGAAGGCATCGCAGAAGTTGGTGGCGGCGAAGTTCGTTTGGCACGGGCTCAGGAAGGATGTGCGTGACTGGGCCAACACCTGCGTCGAGTGCCAACGCTCGAAGGTGCATCGCCATACCCAGGCCCCATTGGCGCCATTCACAGTGCCCGAGCGACGGTTTGACCATGTTAACGTGGAACTGGTAGGGCCCCTCCCCCCCTCGCGGGGATACACCCACCTCCTCACGATGGTCGATTGGACCACCAGGTGGCCAGAGGCCGTCCCGCTCACATCTACAACGTCCGCCGATGTGGCCTGGGCGTTCATCGGCACTTGGGTTGCCCATTTTGGCGCCCCCTCGGACATCTCTTCAGACAGGGGCCCCCAGTTCACTTCAGAGCTCTGGGGTGCTGTCGCCCAGGGGTTGGGGGTAAAGCTCCATCGCACCACTGCATATCATCCCCAGGCTAATGGATTGTGTGAGATGTTCCATCGCTCTAAGAAAGCTGCTCTCAGGGTCAGCCTCCGGGATGACAGTTGGGCCGACAGACTCCCGTGGGTCATGTTGGGCCTCAGGACAGCCCCTAAGGAAGACCTCCAGTCCTCATCCGCGGAGCTCGTCTATGGCCAGCCGCTGCGGGTTCCCGGGGAGTTCATGCCTGACGCCACAAGCCCCTGGTCCGCTGCCCGTCAGCGGTCAGTTCTCCGGGAGAATGCCAAGATGTTTGCACCGGTGCCCACATCTCAACAAGGTTTGCCTCAGGCCCACGTCCCGCCGGATCTACGTACAGCGGAGTACGTCTTTGTTCGCCATGACGCACACCGGGGGCCGCTTCGGCCGCCTTACGACGGGCCTTTCCGCATTCTGGAGGCCGGGGACAAGTCCTTCGTGGTCGACATCGGCGGCAAACCGGATCACCTTTCGGTGGACCGCCTCAAGCCGGCCCATTTGGACCTAGACCAGCCCCCTCGGTTGGCTCAACCCCCACAGCGGGGCCGTCCCCGGTTGGCCCGCCTACCGCCAAGCCGCTAACAGTCCCTGCTCGGGTCATCAGGGGTCGTTTCGGCCGGGTGGTTAAGGCCCCCCAAAAACTGACATTGCCCGTGCGAGTGAATTCTGGGGGGAGGGTGGGGGGGGCGCATGTGGGGGTTACCCCATTGAGACATAATCCACAGGCACGGGACCAGTGGGGCTATTGATGGTATGGGCGTGGCGTGCGCTCGGTTGTTGGAGCCACGCCCCCTTAAGAGTGATTTGTGTTATTAAAGATGCATGAGTTCCGGTCGTGAGTTAGTAATGTTGAAATAAAGGAGCTTTGAACAAGCCAAGAAGTGTCTCGCCCTCTCGTTGTCCGCAACTCCTACAATATTAACGTTACGTTATCATTATTTCGAAAATGATATTACTATCAAAAACCCGAGGCGAATTCCTTACTTCCTCGGTTATTAATATCAGTGCCGAACAAAGCTCATCACTGATCATGAAACATGATCATGAACTGATCATGATCACCGCTTCAATCCATAAACCTTCAATTCACGACATTTGGATTAAAGTATTATGGTTATATTCACAATATTATTATTATTATTATTATGAAAACGATACTACTGAAACGATACACTACTGTATTAAGAAACCTGGGCTTAATTTGTCCGAAGCGGTCCGAAGGTGAAGCATAACGCCTAAGCCTAAACGTAGGCCTACCCGAACCATATTGTTGGAAAAGACTTAACGCCGATGCTTTCGATATTTCATGGTCATTTTGACAATCGGTTTGTTTGTGTTTCACACTGAATAAAAAACATCAAGGTAGAGCATGGCGATTGTGATACATGACAGGTTCGACGAGATGTTCAACCTGAACGGCATATAATATAAATCAAAATGGCGGTGTGTGGAGAGTCAGCCGCTGCACGGCCGCAATGACATCAGACGTAATCGCATCACCCTGTCATGTGACCAGATTCTCAGCTCTGATTGTTATACCTTTGAGGGGACATACACACATACGGACAAACACTGTTCTGGACGGTTCTGCCCGATGAGCTACGCAGTAAAAAGAAAAGTGTCCGTAAATTAAAATGTACGTAAAAATGTTAAAGCATGCGTCAAAATAACGATATCGAGCAGGAGCTCGTTGTTTCTTGTCTGTAATCATAAAGCTTTTATTACCTGCGCATTTATTACCTGGTGTCCTGCGCTGAAGCGAAAAGCGGGGTTAAGCATTCAGTTTATTACGTGTGCCGTGTCTACATTTTAAAAATTTATTTTCTCGGCAACCGTTGGCCTGATTGACACAACATTTTACTATAGAAGCGCCTCCACCCGAAGAATTTATTATTCATAATTATTGCGTCATAGGTCACGTGGTACGGACGCCATCTTGGAAAAACGTTACACCTCTATATCTCCCAAACCACTCAATGGAAATATTGAAACATGGCTCATTTTCAAGTACTCACCATGGGGAATAAGATATGTTGATGGTGATGTCATCGGTGCCTTAATTATGATGTCATAATTCGACAAGTACAACGCTTGATCTGATCAGTATGAATAAAACAAAAATTCCTCCGCAACTGTTAGTCCGATGGCCGCAAAATTTTCAGAATATGTGCGGGTCCTGTAGAATTTTTTAGTCATAATTATAACGTCATAGGTCACGTGGTACAGACGCCATCTTTGAAAAAACTCGAAAAAACTTGCACCTCCACATCTCCGAAACCGCCCGATGGAAAAAATTGAAACATGACTCATTGTCAAGTACTCCCCTTGGGGAATAAGATATGTTAATGATGACGTCATCGGTGCCTTTGTTATGACGTCATAATTCGACAAGTCCAGCACTTATCCGATCATTGTGAATTTTTTTTCTCAGCAACTGTTGGTCTGATGGGCACGAAATTTTCACCATAGGAGTGCCTCCTCCTATAGAATATTATAATGATAATCATGACATCATAGCTCATGTGGAACAGGCACCATCTTGGAAAAACCCAAAAATGTTGCACCTCTATATCTCCAAAACTTCTGCATGGAAAAAATTGAAACGTGGCTCATTGTAAAGAACTCCATATGAGGAATAGGTGTTGTTAATGATGACGTCATTGATGCCATAATTATGACGTCATAATTCGACAGGGACAATGCTTAGTCTGATTACTTTGAAATTTATTGAGCGTGATCTATGCAACAATTATATTAGAGAATATAAATTTATGATGTCATAATTATGACGTCATAATTCGACAGGGACAACGCTTCGTCTGATCACTTTGAAATTTATTGAGCGTGATCTATGCAACAATTATATTAGAGAATACAAATTTATGATGTCATCGCTCACGTGGTCTGGAAGCCATATTGGATCAAAGAAGAAAAAAAGTTCAACAACAGAAGAGTTGGCATGCAACAAGTTGGCTACGCAGGGAATGTATTCTATGAATACCATCTCATTGATTAATGTATCTACATACTTATTGCTGACAAGGTTTAAAAATACCCCACTAATATACATATATATATGTATACAGTATATGTATACAGATATATATATATATATATATTTAAAATAAAATAAAATAAATAAATATATATATATGTATGTATGTATGTAAATATATATATATATATATACGTACGTACATGTCGAAAGATTTGTCGCTCAGGATTCATATTGTAAATTACAGCACACTGAGCAGTAAAATAATTAAAAATTCTTTATTAATAGCCTCACGTTTCAAGAACAAACTAGTTCTCTTCCTCAGAGGCGTTGAGTGTGGTGTTAACTGTTAAGGTCCGTTGGGGACGGTTCACGTGATGGATTGGTCCAAGTCCTTGCCAATCACAGGGCTTCCCTGCATTCAAATGACTGGCATTTTTGACGTTGTAATTGATTGCGTAGTACTATGTATGTGGGGTGTAAGTTGATGTGTCGGTTGATGGAGTTTTTATCAGAGTACCAGGCCTCGACAACCTCGCGGTTCACTCTCAAAGATCCTGTGCCAGGGATTGTGGTCTGATTCCATGAGAATGTTTGTTGGTGTGTGTGTATGTGTGTCTCAACCAGTTGTGAACAAATTTGACAGAAAGAATGTCATCTACAACATACAATGTGAAGATTGTGAAGCCAATTATGTGGGCCAAACATCCAAACGCTTAACCACACGGCTAACTGAACACCAACGTGCCCGAAGACAACAAGACAGGTTGTCATTGGTTGCGACACACATTGCCACCGAGGTTGCCACCGAACAGCACGAACAGGTAATGGCGATCCCAGCACGGACAGGCAGGTGAAGGTCGATCGTCAGCACAGTAGAGTGACCCAGGCCAAGAGAGGAGCACACGTGCTAGGTCAACAATCCAGGCCCAGAGTGGAGCACACATGCTCAGTGGCAAGATCAACAATGTCCCAGACCAAAGAGTGTGAAAAACATGCACACGTGCAGAGGAAGTCCAGATGGAAGCCTCTCCTCAGTGAAAGACACGTGAAAGCCCGCTTGGAGTTTGCAAAAAAGCACCAAAAGGACTCTCAGACTGTGAGAAACAAGATTCTGTGGTCTGATGAAACCAAGATTGAACTGTTTGGCTTCCGTCTGACCACTCTGGCATGAAGCCCAGATCGGTGGAGTGTTGCAGTGATGGTTGTCCTTCTGGAAGTTTCTCCCATCTCCACACAGGATCTCTGGAGCTCAGCCAGAGTGACCATCGGGTTCTTGGTCACCTCTATCTCCAAGGCCCTTCTCCCCCGATTGCTCAGTTTGGCCGGGCGGCCAGCTCTAGGAAGAGTCCTGTTTGTTCCAAACTTCTTCCATTTAAGAATTATGGAGCCCACTGTGCTCTGGGAACCTTCAATGCAGAATAATTTTTTTTGTAGGCTTCCCCGGATCTGTGCCTCGACACAATCCTGTCTCTGAGCTCTTCAGGCAGTTCCTCCCACCTCATGGCTTGGTTTTTGCTCTGATATGCATTGTCAGCTGTGAGACCTTATATAGACAGGTGTGTGCCTTTCCAAATCATGTCCAATCAATTGAATTTACCACAGGTGGACTCCAATCAAGGTGCAGAAACATCTCAAAGATGATCAAGAGAAATGCGAGGCACCTGAGCTAAATTTCAAGTGTCATAGCAAAGGGTATGAATACTTATGTCAATGTGATATTTCAGTTTTTTCTTTTTAATAAATTTGCAAAACTTTCTAAAATCCTGTTTTCTCTTTGTCATTATGGGGTATTGAGTGTAGATTGATGAGGGAAAAAATGAATTTAAACGATTGCAGCATAAGGCCAAAATGTGAAAAAAGTGAAGGGGTCTGAATACTTTCTGAATGCACTGTAAATGTATATCCCTGTAAATGTCGAATGTGCTAATCTCATTGAATATTCCCCAAATGAACAGCAATAGGCATTTTATTTCTATATGTTAATCAAACAACGTTTGGAGGGAGGTCCAGAAACTACATGCTCTTTCCAATGAGAAAAATGCATCATTCCCCCCCAAAAACGCTAAAATAACTTCATTTTTAGGTTATTTCTCTGTAATAACCTCAGAGTGGGTCCCGGTGTCCGTCCGTCCATCCGTACAAACGTCCGTTAACATTTGACTGAAACATCTCCTCACAAACTACTTGACTGATATGGACCAAATTTGGTACGGTGCATCAGGACAGCAAGGTCTCATGGGGTTGTGCTCTCCATTTGGATGCGCCTGCTATAATGGGGGTTTAAAAGGAGGGTTTTGAACCAAAAAATTGTATTCCATTCAAAAATCTCAGAAACCGCCAGACAGATCCAGACCAAACTCGTCACGAGGTATCAGGACCATGCCCTAACCTGGCGTTGTGCTCCTCATGGCCGTATCTTCCACAAAAAGGGGGCGACAGACTCCCTCACGGAATCCCTCATTTTTACCAAAACATTTTCTCCACAACTACCTGAGTGATACCGACCAAATTTGGTACAATGCATCCGGAAAGTAAGGTCTCATGGGGTTGTGCTCCCCATCCGGATCCACCCATTTAAAAGGGTTGTAAGGAAGCTTTTGCCCCCAAAGGGGGGTTTTGTCTCAAATTCAGGTAATTTGTTTTAAAATCTTAGAAACTATGGGGAAATTACCATCAGTCCCCCACGGGGCTACTTATTTGTATGCATGATCGAGGCTCATGGAAGAGCTCGAGCAGAATGGAAGGGAACAAAACGCAAAGGGGGAAACACCAATAGCAGAGTAAAGTAAGAGTGAGATCACGGTGAGAGGGAGGACACATGGGGATGAAGGACAGCTCTCTCAAATCACAGACCTTGTTTAATCCTTCCTGAATAAATTTCCAGATCAAAAAAGTGCCACAAAAGTGAAGGAACTTAATTATTGATCACAACAATCCATCCTCCATAAGATAAAGACTTGAGTAATCCTCTCCAAATCTTCAACCGTTATACCACACTATCAAGGATGGTATCCCAAATTCCTTGATCCCCCAAGAAGAAATTTAACACCACCTGCTCTCAACGCTAATTTCCCTGGGAGAGCCAAAGGTGGTGGTGATGTAATTTGAAGCGTACTACACCACCAACCAACACTCTTTCTCCAATTGATAATTCCAGAAGCTAAATAGTTTAGTGGGAAGAAAGGGGGTATCATGCACCCCCCGGAAATCAACTTTTAATCGACGTCTCTAGATCAGAAAAAATGCGTAGAAAACGATGAGCTATGTTAACAAATTTTTAAAATGTCCCAAGTATCATTTTTATGCAAATTAGTGCCGCCATTACCGAAAAATCTATTTTTCACTATATCTCAGCCATTACTGCAGATAACTGAACAAATAAGGTGTCTAGACCCATGTTTTGAGGGTCAAAGATTGTGATAAAACTATTCTTGAAGTGACCACTTGTCCGTGGCATACTAGAAAAGCAGATTAGTGCCGCCATTACCGAAAAATCATTTTTTCACTATATCTCAGCCATTACTGCAGATAACTGAACAAATAAGGTGTCTAGACCCATGTTTCGAGCGTCAAAGATTATAGTAAAACTATTCTTGAAGTGACCACATGTGTCCGTGGCATACTAGTATGCAAATTAGTGCCGCCATTACCAAAAAATCATTTTTTCACTATATCTCAACCATTACTGCAGATAACTGAACAAATAAGGTGTCTAGACCCATGTTTCGAGGGTCAAAGGTTGTAATAAAACTATTCTTGAAGTGACCACATGTGTCCGTGGCATACTAGTATGCAAATTAGTGCCGCCATTACCGAAAAATCATTTTTTTCCCCCATATCTCGGCCAATATTGCACATAACTGCACAAGTAAGGTATCTAGACCCATGTTTTAAGGGTCAAGGATCATTAAAGGACCATTCCTGAAGTAACTATGTGTGTCCTTGGCATGTAAACATGTAAATTCTAAAGTGACATAGTACTCTTGCATCTTAGTAGTATAGACTGCGTCGTTCTCTGTGCACCCTCTGTTCTCTGTTCCCTGTGTAAAAGAAATTTCCCTTATACTATTATCTACTGCGGAGACATCACCCTGATTCTTCACTACAACACAGATGCCATCAACATGCACGGTGTCGGAAAATATGTGGCTTTCTGGACCTCCCGACATACCAAGAATGTTCTGTAATATTGCTCCCAAGAATGTCTCGAGGGAAAAAGTGCACACTATACCAGAAAAAGAGAATATCCTTGACGGACACACCATCCAAATAAAAAAGGGAGGACACAAGTGGCTCATCACTTTTAGGGATGATTTAGAAAGGAAACATCCAATTGAGAAACCAAAGTCCTTTTATTATCTTATACAGATGAGCAAAAACAGTGTCTACCTGAGAAGGGGAAAAAGCTTCACCAAGCTAAGTACCACCTGCATCATCATAATCCTCACCTTCATCACGCTAAGGCTTCAAATCCTTATCATACCATGCAAGCTGTTCTTGTTGGACCCCTATTGGGTGTATTTTCACATTACCGTTAGATGGGATGGCCTGAATATTATCCTCAACACAGCATTCTGCTACAAAAGGGGACGAGGTGAGATCACTTCCAGTATTTAAAAGTCCAGGTCCTCCTCAACGTGCAATGTAGGAAAGCAGACTGATCCGGAGGTGTGGAACCATTCTGACGTCATCCATTATGATCAACCGGGTCAAGATTATTACTCTTGAAAGTTTCTATTTCTATTTCAGTTTCAGGAAGATGTAGGCCAGGGTTGATTGGGTGGGGGAATCCAAATGTTGTATTGTATTGTGAACCTATAATAATAAAGCCTTTTTCCCATCATGATGGACTTCATGAGAATATGAATGTTGGAAGAAACGTCAATGCAGGAGCAGGCCATTAGTCCCATCAAGCCTGTGCAATAGTTGCCATCCTGTGGTTGTTTGTCCATGCTTTTTAAATCCTCAGCATCAAGCAAAGAGGTAGCATGTGCCATTTTTTAAAAACGTTTTTGGTACCACTCGGCTGGGGTTGGAACCACCAACCTCCCAGACTCAGAGCAGACATTCTATCCATTGTACCAGTGAGTCTGGTAATGTGTCTGTTTCCTTCTTGAAGCCACTTTTCGAAAGCCGTCCTCATCACATTCCTTTTTTTTACCTTTTTTGGGGGGTTGTTTTAATGATAATTTTGATTTACTAAATCATTACATTTGTTGTCCGTCTCAATTGATTTTGTCCCTCGGCCCTGCTGTTTGTGTTTCCCCTTCTCTTTCTGCTGTTCCTTTTGTTCTGTTGTATCATAGTCCATTATGTGTTCTAGTTATTCCACAAACCTTCACTCTGTAAAAAAAAAAAAAAAATACTGCATTCTCGTGTCTTTCTCCTGCCTCGAGGAATCCGTTTGTTGTCTGGTACTGCACTTTATTAAATAAATTAAATATTTTTGAAGGAAGTGCACATCTGCAAGTTGGTTTCTTGCTGGCACATTTGGCCTCTTTGAGAATCCCTGGTAGGAATAAATTAGTGTAACGAGAACGCCACTCAGTAGAGCGCATACTCCCGCCGTGGGTCAAGTTGGAATAGTACGATTTCACAAAAGTTTGAGGGAGGAGTTCAGTGACAACACAAGACAAGACAACACAAGACAAGACAACACAACACAAGACAACACAAGACAGACACTGCACAGATATATATTTTGAATATATAGAAGATAATGTTAAAAAAAAATCAAGGCAATTTCACTTACATTTTCGGATTCAGCGTTCCATTCTATATAGGTGAGTGTATGTTGAGGCATGTGTGACGTCAAATAAAATTGTAAGCCAGAAAAACGTTCGTTTCATTCCTTAGGGATACAACATGTAAAACTGGCCCAAACGTCAAAACAAAACTCGCTCATTTTAAGTCGTACAAGCTAATGCGACCACTCATTCTTCTGGGAAGAATCCCGTGCACATGCTTGTCACACTTGTAACTCACCTAAGTCTTTATAAGTTCATCAAATACTGACACCACGATTGACATTCGCTGAGGTAAATGTTGATATTTTAGGAGTCGCGGAAAGCGAGAGAACGAGGCCATTCGTAGGGTTCGAAGTTGGTTTATTCAAACAGCAAGATCCAACACACTGCACACTAAAAACGAACGGAAGTCGGCACGCTTAGGCTGCTGGGCCATAGAAGTTCACGGTTCACGTTTCACGGTTCACGCGTGTAAAGAAAAATGGACAAACATAGTATGACTTGCTCTGGGCCATAGAACGCCTTTCATGTTTCACGTTTCACGCGTGAAAGGCGGAATGAACATGCACACTTTTTCTATGCGTGAAAACGGAGATCTCGGTCGACCTGATTATTTTTAGACTGACATCCGGGCAAAACTTCCGAAACAAAATGGACGACTACCGAGAACAGTTGATCGAGTTAGTGAGAGCAAGGCCCCTGCTGTGGGATCCGCGTGTGGCGGATTACAAAGACAAGGACCAGAAGGCACAAGTTTGGGAGAACTTGAATGGGCGTCTGAATTCACCGACAGGTTAAGGTTTATTGTTTTCGGGTGTGTGCGCGTGTGTGTTTGTTTAATTGTGTGTGTGTGTGTGTGTGTGTGTCAATGTGTGTGTGTATGTGTGTGTGTGTGTCAGTGTGTGTGTGTGGTTGTTTAATTGTGTGTGTGTGTGTGTGTGTCAATGTGTGTGTGTGTGTGTATGTGTGTTTGTGTGTGTGTCAGTGTGTGTGTGTGTGTGTATGAGAGAGAGAAAGAGAGAGAGAGAGAGAGAGAGAGAGAGAGAGAGAGAGACAGACAGACATACAGAGTGAATGAGACAGTGATAAAGACAGAGACAGAGTGAGAAGTTGTTCGGTGGAATTCACCACGGGTTTCTCTCAGAAGGAAGTGCTCTCGGCTCCAAATTCTGTGCCTTTTTCTCTTCCTCCGTCTTAGTAGAAGCAGAATGAGGCAATCTTCTTCATCCGAAGAGTCCATGTTGACGGTTACTCGGCCAAAGCAGAACTGGCGCGCAACACGTGAACAGCCAAGCGTGAAATCCTATGGCCCAGGGTCCGATTGTTCACGTGAAACGTGAACCGTGAAACGTGAACCGTGAAACGTGAAACGTGAACTTCTATGGCCCAGCAGCCTTATATAAAGCCAAAAGCCCTCTTCGGAGGGCGTGGCCCTCGTGCGTGCGTCACGTCCACACAACCAAAAGTCCAACAGGCCCATGCGCGTGTATTATGCCCAAATAAGGTAATGGTTACCTGCACATAAGGTAACCGCCACATGCGGTTACCTGCACATAAGGTAACCGCCACAATATCTCTTTGAGGTAAAAAAAACCAAACAAAAAAAAAACAGTTTTAAAGCATTATACGTATCAAACGATACATTTTATGAAACGGGGAAACCGAATACACACTTTGGCGGTTTTAAAATAACAGAATATGTCTTTATTAGAAGAAAAAAAAAAAGAACCTTGAAGACGACGCTGCTAACAAAAGACACCGCTCTAACGCATAACCACGAGTTTAAGCTACATTTACAACAAATATGAAAACTATTTTCATATCACAATGTTAAATATAGAATATATAGAAGATGATGTTAAAAAAAAATGAGCCCTATCTTCGAATGGCAAACAATTCTTCAAAAAATTCCTGGATCCGGAATAATATCCTGAGCTTCACCAAAAACGAATCAATTCTTCCTTATCCCAAGGGCAATCATCGCACCAACTTTCATCCAAATCCGTTCAGAACTTTTCTCGATATCTTGTTCACAAACACACGAACACACACGCACACACACACATACGGACACGATCAATTGCATTACTCCCTGGCGGGAGTAATAATAATCCTGATAACCGATGGGGGTTAGACCCTGGTCGAAGTACAAAGGGCATTCTCTACTCGGGTGCATTGTGCATGGTTGTTGTGCTCCTTTGATTCAATCAGTTGAGGTGGGGCCCATACACGTGACATTTGTTTTCAGGAGTGTAGGATTCAGACCACTAATAGTTGGTGTTCAGGGAGAGCATGATTGGTTCCTGAATCCCCCATTGGACATTTAGAATTATTTTTTGCGCATGAGCACGATTGGCATTTGTTTTGAATTAAAAAATAATTTTGCTTTGTGTGCTGAATGGCAAGATGGTGGAACGCAGCACACATGGTATAGAATATGAGGATGGATGAATCTCGAGAAGGTGAGGGGAGATTAGGTAGGAACCTCCCCCAATGCTGTTGTTATGCAAAGGAGCACCTCCCCCATGGGCTTGGGTGGCCTTATGGAGGCAGACTTAACAATGAGGTTAGGGGCTGTGGTGGCGGCATTGGGAAGAGAGGAAAATGCTGAAATTCAAAGGAAAGGATGAAATTTGTTTTGGAAAACGAGCAGAAGTGAGATGGGAAATGAATCGAAAGTCGACAGGGGAACTTAATTAAAAACAAATAATGGCCTAGAGCCTCATCATGCGAGCATGGATGTTAACCTACAATGACAGCAAGATAAAAGGAACATCCATGGCATGGAGGAACAGCTAGAGGATCGGATAGGCAGGCAGCGACAGCCCCTGCGGAGCAAAGATTAACCTCCGCATGCACAAGATGGCACCTGTGGAGACACAGCCACACTCCTCAGGGGTAAGGCTGGCCTTCCCTGCCCCCATGGTGTGCATCCTGATGGCCAGCCATTGATCGCAGGTAACTGAAAATCTTCAAGAAGACCAGAACCTTCCCAACCAACATTTAGCTGATTAAATTTCCTTAATACCATGCACAGAATTTGATCTACAACTCGAACAGAATTAACATGAAGTCTTGTCAGTTTGTCACCACCAATCCAGCAGATGCTCTCCACTAATTACGAGATTCATTTCCCAAGTCACATAGTTTGTTCCATTATATCATAATTCTCCGACCTGTTGACTCAGCCTGTTCATCCTTTCGAGGTCGGCTAATTGAGTACCAGTTCACTGGTAATTCCCTGTTTGTCGCTAAAGGCGACAAAAAGGGTTGGCGTCAGGAAGGGCATCCGGCCGTAAAACATTGCTTCAAAAAGGAGACCAAAAAAACAACAACAACCACGGTTCCCGAAAAAGGCCAACCCCCGCTTGCGGGGAAAAATGGCCTCTAAAGGTGGTTTTTTCTCCGACCTACTGCAGCAAGTAATATGCAGAAGGGCACCAAGGCAACTGCTCAATAAAGAGCAATCTTTGTACAGATTGCAAGCAAAAAGCCACAATTGGACAATAAATACAGGGTGTTCCTAGAAGACCCAGACAAATTTGGTTGTTAATATATTTAGAACCACAAATGATACAATGATACCCTTTGTTTCATATGATCAGAAACTCAAAGTTTTGTGCACACCATCAATACACTTCAATGTGAGCTCCGTTTGTCATGCGCAGGACATCAACACGAGTTCTTGGCATGTTTGCGTCCACCAGTGCACATGCAGCTGTGATCCGAGAAAGAAGATCCTGTAAGTATGCCACCTTGGTGTTGTAGACAACATCCTTTGGCAACCCCAACAGAAAAAAATCAAGTGGGGTTGTGTCTTTGTGATCGTGGGGACCAAAGGGTTGGTCCATCTCAGCCAATCCAGCAAACGGGAAATTTTTCATTCAGGATGGCTCGAATGACTAAGGCTCAATAAGGGGAAGCACCGTCCTGTTGAAAAATGATTTCAGGTTACAGGTCTTCAATCTGTGGGAAGGTGAATCCTTCCAACATGTTCATGTAAATTGTTGTGTTGTGTGTTGCACTGTATTCAACAATAAACCCATTCTACAAAGAAAAACGGACCCACCAAGCGGTCATAGAGAAGGCCACACCACACATTCAACTTTGGACTGTCATGTTTGTGTTCAATGACCATGTGGAGGCTTTCAGAGGCCCAGATCCTCACATTGTGCTGGTTTTACCTTCCCCGATACATGCCAGCAAGCATCGTCTGTGAACATGACCTTTTTCAGGTAATTTTCATCATCCTCTATGCGACTGAGCATTTTCAAGGCAAACACCTTGCGTTTGAGTCAGTCGTTTGGTTTGAGTTCCTGCAGAATCTGCACCTTACAGGTATAAAGCTTCAGTCTTTTATGCAAAATCCTGTGTACAGTGGTGGTTGGTAGTCCCAGTTCGATGGATGCCCGTAGGATTGATTTTCTGGGACTTTGTTGAAATGATTCACGCACTCGTTCAACGTCTGATGCACTTGTGTTTAGTCGAACGGTACTTTTCTGTTTCTGACAACTTCCAGTCTCCTTAAACCCCTTGTACCACTTTCTGATACTAGTCCACGATGGCGGATTCCTTCCATACATTTTATGGAAATTACGCTGAACTTGCATGTCGGATCTCATCTTGATGAACCATTCGACACACTGTGCTTTCTCCTGTGGAGTCGTCATTTTATTTTACATGAAACCACCAGACCTGAAGATAAAGAAAACTTTATGAGTTTCTGTATCATATAAAACAAATGGTATCATAGTATCATTTGTGGCTCTAAATATATTAACAACCAAAGTTGGCCAGGTCCTTTTGGAAAACCCTGTATCAATGATGCCTTGGCTACCATCCTTCTGAGGGTGATACAGCAGAGGAGGCCATAGGCAGTGATAGCCATTCTTAAATAACTTTACAAAAGCACTAGATGGCAAGGATTTTTCCTTTTGTGGCTGCAGGGCAATGACGTTATGCCATAATGCTAATGCAATCAAATTATTGATAACAAGGGTACATCCTTGATTTAAACTAGAATGGCACTCTTCAATGTCACAATATCGACCGATATGCCTCCGCAGAAATTATTACATCATTATACATACTTGTACCAAGTTTGATTCAATTCCGTTCAGTTGTTCTCAAGTTATCGGGGTAACAAAAACCTATTACAGACTCTGATCTTTGACCTCTTGATGCCTTAATCTAATCAGTTCATTGTTTAATCATAAGAGATACTTGTACCAAGTTTGGTCAAAATCCTATCACTGGTTCACAAGTTATCATGGTTGCAGGATTTGTACCTAACATGGCCTCTGACCTTTGACCTCATGACCCCAAAATCTAATCAGTTCATCTTTTCATCATTATGCATACCTGCACCAATTTTAACTAAGATCCCTTCAGCCACTCGCAAGTTATCGTGGTAACGAAAGCCTATCACGGATGGACGGACGGACAGACGGATGCACGAACGGACGGACAGACAGACAGACAACCCAAAATTATAATGCCTCCATCGACTTTGTCGGCGGAGGCATGAAATAAATATTGAAAGACATTGAAACTAAATACAGTACGGTAATCATCTGTTAACCCAGGTGGCAGCCTTTGAGAAACATGTACAATCATACTATTCAATATACGCAATTTGGTGTCTGTCTGTCTGTCTGGCCGTGATACATTCGGCCGTTATTTAAATCTAATATCAACCAAGCCTGCCACGGGGATTAAGGGTCATCTGGCAGAGGTTGTCGAGATTTCATTTCACCCTCCCCCCCCCCCCCGCCGCCCCCCTCCCCCTCTGATTTGCCATGGGCGAAATCCGTGTTATGGTGTATAAACAGTTTATCGTGGCGTTTAATGAGGCACAGCTACCGGAAGTTAAAATTATTATAACCACAAACTATTCTATCAATTCCATCCAACGTATCATTACCTTTTAAAACAGACGATACTGTTGTTTAACACAAAACTGAAAAAGATCTGGAGGAAACCCGATGTACTTGAGGCATTCTATGCTTATCACGTCCCTGACAGACTAACGTACCCAACTCCCACCCTCCCCCATTCCCTCATGGCCTCTCCTGTGGGGAGCGGATGTTGCTAGTCATTTGAAATTGGCATATTTACATAAATCCGATCAAGTATTGCCACTGACAAAAATCCATCATGGCATCCGCACCATGTATATTCATGTGTATGCGGATGCTGCAACCTCCATACAACCTTAAAACAGGAATTCCCAATGAAACAAGGATTCCCAATGGCACTCACTTGTTCTTTTATATTTAAAGAAACATGGGGCTCGAGACTGTTTCTGTAAACTGAGGGATTAACTGTGCAATTGAAATCTCCAACCATACAAGAAAACGCAGTGAAATCTAAACCTCTAACAAAATCGCCTGATGTGGGGGGAAAAAAAGTTATTTCCACAGGATTATTTGGAGCAAACAAATTCAATACAATCTTGCAACAGAAATCAGATACCCTTTGTCGACGTCTTTAAAAACAATTCTCTCAACATGAATCCTATGACTTAAAGCAATGGCAACACAGGCTTCTGGGATCGAAAACTCACTCAAGAACCAATGACCCCTGAAAAGTATTTTCCATTTGGTTACAAGAGTATCCGTAGCATGGGTCTCTTTTAACCCTCGCCAGAGGAGATGGTATTGCATTTGAGTCTGTTTGTTTGTCTGTCTGTCTGTCCACACAGAATAAATATGTCTCTGCAATGGTTGGCCCGATTGATAGGAAATTTTCACCATAGGTGCACTTCCTCCTGTATAATTTTTCAATAATTATGACGTCATAGGTCACGTGGTATGGGCGCCATCTTGGGAAAACTGAAAATAATTGCACTTCTATATCTCCGAAAGCGCATTGTATAAAAAATTGAGGTATGGCTCATTGTAAAGAAATCTCCATGGGGAATAACATATGTTAATGATGATGTCATAGGTGCCTCCATTATGACGTTATAATTTGAAAAGTACAAAACTTCATCCGATCAAGATAAAATTTCTTGAGCGTCATCTAGGGATAAATTTGTTGGAGGGAATTTTTTTTATGACGTCATCAGTCACGTGGCTCAGCAGCCGTATTTGTTTTAACACAAACGCCTTTAAAAAACACTGAAAACATGCCCTGGTGAGGGTCTGCAATCTCTGATTGCTTTTTCTTTTTTGTTTTTTGGGATACATAGTCAAGGCTCGTAGAAGAGCTGGAACACAGAATGGACCAAGATGTAAATTTAAAAAAAACAGTAGAAAGAAGGGGAGGGAAGGAGGACATACCAACAAAATAGACGAAGACTGGGAGGGATAAAGATCAGGACGCAACAGAACAACGTTAACAGAGGGAGAGAGAAGGAGAGAGAGAGAAGGAGAGAGAGTGAAGGAGAGAGAGAGAGAAGGAGAGAGAGAGAAGGAGAGAGAGAAGGAGAGAGAGAGAAGGAGAGAGAGAGAAGGAGAGAGGGAGAAGGAGAGAGGGAGAAGGAGAGAGAGAGAAGGAGAGAGAGAGAAGGAGAGAGAGAGAAGGAGAGAGAGAGAAGGAGAGAGAGAGAAGGAGAGAGAGAGAAGGAGAGAGAGAGAAGGAGAGAGAGAGAGAAGGAGAGAGAGAGAGAAGGAGAGAGAGAGAGAAGGAGAGAGAGAGAGAGAGAAGGGGAGAGAGAAGGAGAGAGAGAGAGAAGGGGAGAGAGAAGGAGAGAGAGAGAAGGAGAGAGAAGGAGAGAGAAGGAGAGAGAGAAATAGTTTAAAACTATGGAATACTTTACAGGACAAGGCACGATTTAACAGAAAACTGGATGGAAATACAAACAGAATCACTAAAAATCAGGATCACTGCTGACCTCCACTCGTTTGTTCCCAATTTTTCTCACCTGCAGAATCAACTTCCACATCCTCTTCAACATAAGTCTTCCTTCCAGGTCTTCAAGACAGCTTGCCACCACCATCTCAGATCGTCCCTAATCCCAAACCATGATCTTTTCTACCTTCGTTAATCCCACCCAAAACAAATCCCTCCTCCTTCCAATATTTCAGTTTTCTCTCCTTGGAATTTCCTTCTGCATCCATCTTGTCCACCCTATGCATGCGTGTTTTGTGTCCTGGTTTTGTGTGTTACGTCCTGATCTTTTAAGTGCACTCGCTCTTCCACGAGCCTCGACTATGTATACAAAGAAATAAACATCGACACAGGGATGAAGATAAAACGGAAAAACACAATGAATCCAGTTCGGAAAACTTCGCTTTAATGACGTTGAAGCAGCAGCTGCAGATTTTTTTTTTTTTTTTTTTGTATACAAGATCGAGGCTCGTAAAAGAGCTAACATTAATCACACAAAAGTCAAACCGACACAGAAAACACAAAATAAGAGGAGCGGTAGACAAGATGGCGAAAGAGGGGGAAGGACACAAACACAACATTTGAGAGCAGGGACATCGAGAGATCTGTGGGAGGGAGAGGGCTTGGGGGGAGGTGGGAGAGGTATAAAGCATATGGACACTGCAAGGACTTCCAGGAAATAAGTTGGAATTTCCAAAAAGTGTATCTGGGGTGAATTAGCGGGGGTAGAAAAGATCAAGGTTTTGGATTTGGGAAAGATAAGAGATGGTGGTGAACAGCTGTTTTAAAGACCTGGAGGGAGGAGTGGGATTGAAGAGATTGAGGGAGTTTGTTCCAGAGGCGGGAGTAAAGAGGAATAAAGGAGTGAAGGTGAGCAGAGAGTCTTGATTTTGGCAGTTTCACCAGAAGAGGGTTGCAGGCAGATCTTGTGCGACCTGTAGGAATATTTGGGGGACAGAGCACAGAGAGAGCTGGGGGAGCAAGGCCGGAGAGGAGTCGGTAGAAGACAGAAAGACCACCAACCTGCCTGCGATGAGTGAGTGAAAGGCCCTCGGAGGTAGCTTCATCGCGGGACATTCCAATGATTCTGAAACCTTACAAAGGATTCGACCAAAACGTGGAAAAATCCCCGAACTGGAAGTTCCCCTTGTAAAATAATATCAGCTTTCACACTTGCTGCTGCCTGAGTTGTTTGAGTTCTCCCGAATAGACTACCCTATTTATATTTAAAGAGACAATATGCAATTCCATGTTTATGATATTTTAAACACTATTATTCACCTTCTGCTGGCAATTCCTTATTCACTTTGGCAATGGCTTGTCGAAGATGCTGAAACTGGCTTTCTGGGATTTCTGCCGGATCACCTCCTTTGTAAGGGACGCTTTTTTTTTTTTTTTTTTTTTTTTTGTATACAAGATCGAGGCTCGTGAAAGAGCGAACATTAATCACACAGAAAGACAACCGACACATAAAACATAACATAGGGAGCGGTAGACAAGATGGGGAGAGAGGGGGAAGGACACAAACACAACATTTGAGAGCAGGGACCGAGAGACATGGAGACATCGAGAGATCTGAGAGAGGGTGAGGGCTTTGGGGGGGGGGGGGTGGGAAGGGGGCAGTGGGAGAGGTATAAAACATATGGACACTGCCAGGACTTCCAGGAAAGAAGTTGGAATTTCAAACAAGGTGGATCTGGGGTGAATTAGCGGGGGTAGAAAAGATCAAGGTTTTGGATGGGGGAAGATAAGAGATGGTGGTGAACAGCTGTTTTAAAGACCTGGAGGGAGGAGTGGGATTGAAGGGAGTGAGGGAGTTTGTTCCAGAGGCGGGAGAAAAGAGGAATGAAAGAGTGAAGGTGAGCGGAGAGCCGAGATTTCGGCAGTTTAACCATCAGAGGGTTGCTGGTAGATCTTGTGCGACCTGTAGGAATATTTGGGGGACAGAGCACAGAGAGAGCTGGGGGTGCAAGGCCGGAGAGGAGTCGGTAGAAGACAGAAAGACCACCTACCTGCCTGCGGTGAGTGAGTGAAAGGCCCTCAGAGATAGCTTCATCGCGGGAGATTCCAATAATTCTGAAAGCTTTGGTTTCAACAGCGTGAAGCCGAGCTAGGTGTGAGGCAGGAGCACCGGCCCATAGGGGAGAACAGTATTCCATTGAGCTGCGGATGAAAGCCTTGTATGTGGTGAGGAGCTCAGGTGTGCCGAGGAAGGACTTCGCACGACGGAGGATGCCCAGTCGGCGACTGGCTTTGGAGGCCAGCTTGGAAATGTGGTTTTCCCAAGAAAGATCATGGCAGATAGTGAGACCCAAAATCTTGAGCGACAGAACTTCTTGGAGAGGATTGTTGAGAAAGTAGATGGGAGGGTTGTCCAGTCGATCTTTTCGGAGAGACAAAGTAAGAGTGTGAGATTTGTCAGGATTGAAAGACATGTTCCACTTGTTTGACCAGTCTGTGATTTTGTCCAGGTCTTCAGAGAGTGAGGAGGCAGCAGACTGCCGATCTGAGGGAAGAGGAATGGAGCGGCAGAGAGTGGAGTCATCAGCAAAGAGATAGAGAGGATTTTCGAGAGAGTCAGAGAGATCATTGATGAAGACCAGAAAAAGAACGGGGCCCAGAACACTGCCTTGGGGAACTCCAGCCTGAACAGGAAGAGGAGATGAGAGAAACCCATTCAGGGCCACACGTTGACGACGACTAGAGAGGAAGTCCGCCAGCCATGCGTGGAGATTTCCATGGATACCAAAGGAGGAGAGTTTGGTGAGCAGAGCGGGGTGCCAGACCGTGTCGAAGGCACGTGATATGTCGAGGGAGACAGCTCTAATTTCCTGTTTGGCATTGAGGACCTCCATCCATTGTTGAGACAGCAGAAGCAGCATGTCCAGAGTAGAGTGACCTGGTCTGAAACCAAATTGATGATCAGAGATCAAGCCATTGGAGAAGAGGAAAGATTTCATATCAGAAGCAATGATGGATTCCATGACTTTGCTGATAATTGGGAGAAGGCTGATTGGTCTGTAGTTGCTAGGATCTGTTTTTGCACCTTTTTTGTGCAAAGCGGTGATGTTGGCTGATTTCCAAGCAGATGGCAGTTGACCTTGAGCAAAAGAGAGGGTGAAGAGAACAGAGAGAGGGTGAGATAGAGCAGCAGAGCAGGATTTTAGGACCCGTGGGCTGATGCCGTCGGGTCCAGTTGCAGAATCAGAGTCGAGGGTTGACAGAAACTTTTCCACCTTGTCAGGAGGAAAGGACACGGAGTCCAGAAGCAGCAGGGTACGACTGGGTATGGTGGGTACAGAGAGGGATGGGTTTGGGACACAAGATTTAGAGGCAAACACAGAGTTGAGGCATTCAGCTTTTTCACGTGCGGAGTCAGCTGTGTAGCCGTTTGAGGTAAGGGAGAGGATGGAGGGGGAACAAACACCAGAAACGGATTTGACCAGACGCCACCAGGATTTGGAAGAGGGAGACAGATAAGAGAGTTCGGTCTTGAGAACGGAGAGATATTGTTTCCTGGCTCTCCTGAGGGTGGACACACACTTGTTTCGGGCTTTGTGAAAGGAAATGAGATTTCCTTCCGTTGGATTTGCTTTCCAGGAGACGAAGGCAAGTTGTTTCTGGGCAACAGCCTCACCACAAGATTCCGTGTACCATGGATGGGAGGAAGGGTATGACAACTGAAGACGAGATGGGATAAATCTGTGCATGAGAGAGAGCAATTTACTTTGGAAGAATTCCCAGGATGAGTTGATGTCAGAGGTGGTAGAGATGGGAGACCAGTCCAGATGATTGATGGCTGCTTTGCAGCCAAAATTAAGGATTTAACATCAGGTTATACCTGCATCCTTATTGGACCGTATGTCCACCTCATCACAATTCGTTCTGTGTGTCTCAAACAATGACACCCGTTCCACATCATTTTCTGGGTTGTTTCCGTGTGATGTTTGCACGGAAATAGCTGCCATATTACTCCGATCTAAATTCGATTGATCATCATCTTTATCATTGCATGCTGCCATGTGGGGGGAAAGGGATTGGTGGTCACCATCGCTGGACGGATTAAATTCCCCATTGGCACTGAGGGCATTCATCTTTACGAACAATGTCTCAAAGAGTACGAGTCCAAGCATGGTCATTTTCTTCAATTTGAGCGTGTGGTGAAGGCTCGTTTTCAACTAACACATTATTGTTTTCCTCACCTTGCAAAAAGCGGTTCCTCGGGCGAGTGAGGCGTGCTTCGAGCTCTCCACGGCATCGAAGTTTAAGTGTTTTCCCATTCTTGTCTTTGTCAAATTTCCACTCGTTATTTTGCTGTGTACGTGTTATTGTGTGTTTCTGGTTGGTATTGGTTTGTAATTCGTACAAACTTGTGTGTAGTTAATCGTTTTCTGGGTCGTACCTCGTGCGCGGCCTGGTAACTTGGGGCTTCCCTCCCCCCGTCGGTGTTTTGTCGGTTTAGGTTATTTCCTCCGCTGCATTGCTTGTTTCTTTTATTTTGTTTTCTCCCCCTCACCTCACCTCCCTAGACAAAGAATTCTACATTGATTCTTTCTCTCCTCCCGGACACGTGCTTGTTCGCTCTCTTCCTCGTCTCGGCTTGTGCCCCGCCCCCTGTATCTCGTTTTTCTTCCGCCTCTGCCCCTTCTTTCTCAAATCCACGTTCTCGCTTGGAGACTTTTCCCGGATTGTTTTTCATGGTTTTCATGGTTCTGTTTGGATATTGTTGGAATATGTTTAAACCGCAGCCGTGATGCTGACGCCGCCCCCCCCCCCCAAGAATTTCCATGTTTTAAACATTTCCCAGTGTGTACCCTGGTCAGAATAGGTACACCGTATCCCTGCGTGTCGTAAGAGACGACTAAGAGGGTTGGCGTCAGGAAGGGCATCCGGCCATAAAAACATTGCCTCAAAAAGAGAACCATGACAATTACAAGTACATATGGGCAGGGTGCAGCCCGAAGTGGAGATCGGTTTCTGAGGTTTGGGACATGGAATGTAGGGACAATGACAGGGAGATCAGGAGAAGTGGTGGAAGTATTGGTCAGAAGAAGAGTGGACATATGTTGTGTGCAAGAGACGAGATGGAAGGGAAGTGGTGTGAGAATGGTGAAGGGTAGGCAGGGACAGAAATACAAGTTTGTGTGGCAAGGGTGCTCGGAGGGCGTGAATGGTGTTGGTGTCCTGTTTTCTGAGGAGTTTGTAGACAGTGTGGTGAGTGTGACTAGAGTGAGTGATAGGTTGATGATGGTGAAAATGATGATTGGAAAGCTCTTGGTGAACGTCATCTCGGGATATGCTCCGCAGGTTGGTCGAAGCGATGAAGAGAAGGACAAGTTCTGGTGTGCGATAGAGAAGCTGATGGAAAACGTGAAAGATGAGGAAGTTGTTGTGGTGGGAGGAGACCTGAATGGACATGTGGGAAGGAGTATGGATGGTTTTGAGGGAGTTCATGGGGGTTACGGATATGGTGTGAGAAATGGAGAAGGTGAAAGGATTTTGGAGTTTGCTGATGGAGCTGATTTGTTGACTTGTAATACTCAGTTCCAGAAAGAGGATAATAAGCTTGTTACATACACGTCAGGTGGGTCGACGACAACCCTTGACTACCTGATGGTGCGTAGGCGAGATAGGGGGCACCTCCGGGACACAAAGGTGATCCCGGGGGAGGAGGCTGTTTCACAGCACCACTTGGTTGTCTGCGACATAAGGGTGAAAGGTGCGAGGAGAGCTCGACGGGTGAAGTACCAACCGAGAATGAAGGTGTGGAGGTTGAAAGAGGTGACAGTAAGGGAGGCATTAAAAGAGAGGCTGAGTAGGGTAGAGGATGATGTGGTTGAGCTTGAAAGTGGTTGGATGTCAATGAAAGCTAGTCTGTTGGGAGCCGTTGGTGAGGTATGTGGATGGACAAAAGGACCACCGAGGCACTCGGAAACATGGTGGTGGGATGATGAAGTTGGAAAGAGGATTGACGAGAAGAGGAAGAAGTTCAAGGCGTGGCAGAAGGCGAAGGGTACGGGAGCAGAAACAGCAGAGCATGAAAGTTATAAGGCAGCCAAGAAGGCTGCAAAGAAAGAGGTAGCAAAGGCGCAGGAGGCATGTAGGAAAATGTTCGGAGAACGCTTGGATTCGGAAGACGGTCAGAAAGCAGTATTCAGGATTGCAAAGCACATAGCGAAAGAGAGGTGTGATGTGATGGGGGTGAGTTGCTTGAAGGATGAAGTGGGACAAATCATTGTCGACCCAGATGGAATTAAAGGAAGATGGAAAAGATATATGGAAATGCCGTTGAATACAGAGAATGAATGGGATGGCAACATAGAGAGTAACCCAGTTTTAGGACCGGCAGAGAAGATAACTGAGAAGGAAGTTGAGGAAGCGATAAAAGCAATGAAGAGTGGAAAAGCGGCAGGGCCGACGGGAGTTGTGGGAGATATGTTGAAGGCAGCAGGAAGTTGGGGTGTGAAGAGAATGACAGAGATCTGTAATCTGGTGGTGAAAGAAGGCCGCATTACAGTGGATTGGGAACTGAGTACCCTCGTCCCTCTATACAAGGGGAAAGGTGACCCTCTGGAGTGTGGCTCGTACCGAGCGATAAAGTTATTGGAGCATGGAATGAAGGTATTGGAAAGGGTGTTGGAGAGGAGGATAAGGAAGAAAGTGAAGATCGACGAAATGCAGTTTGTATTTATGCCAGGAAGAGGAATGACAGATGCGCTTTTCATTGTGAGGCAGTTGCAGGAGAAGTACATGGATAAGAGGAAGAAGTTGTTTTTTGGGTTTGTTGATCTGGAGAAAGCATTCGATAGGGTTCCACGCAAAGTATTGACATGTGCATTAAGGAAGTTAGGAGTGGAGGAATGGTTGATCAGAGTCGTGATGGCAATGTACAAAAGAGCGCGCACAGCTGTAAGGACGAAGGACGGGAACAGTGGTGAGTTTGAGGTGAAGGTGGAAGTGCATCAGTGGTCGGTACTAAGTCCACTACTATTTGTAGCTGTGATGGAGGTGCTGGCTCAGAACGTAAAGGAGGGTTTACCGTGGGAGTTGTTGTATGCAGATGATCTGGTGTTGATTGCGGAAAGTATGGATGGACTGAAGGAAAAGATGAACAAGTGGAAGGAATGTATGGAGACAAAAGGTCTGAAGGTGAATATCGGAAAGACGAAGGTGATGGCAAGTGGTAAAGCATGTGGTGAGGTGGAAAGAACTGGGAAGTGGCCGTGTGCTGTGTGCAGGAAGGGTGTCGGAGTGAACTCCATTCAATGTACAATGTGCCCTGAGTGGGTTCATCAAAAATGTAGTGGTCTGAGAGGGTCATTTACCAGTGTGGCAGCTACATTCAAATGTAAGGTGTGCACAGAGGGAGCTGCAGATGGAGGAAATATTGAGTTGGATCTTGGAGACGGCGTGAAGCTGGAAGGTGTGAAAACATTTTGCTACCTCGGAGACATGCTGAATGGAGAAGGTGGATCAGACTCGGCAACGGTTGCTTGAGTGAGATGTGCATGGAAGAAGTTTCGGGAACTGAGTGGCATGCTGATGAGGAGGAGAGTGTAGCTGAAGCTGAAGGGAAAGGTGTATGCTGCATGTGTGAGAAGTGTTATGATTTATGGGAGCGAGACATGGGTAATGAACGTAGAGCAGCAACGAAGGCTGGAAAGGGTGGAAATGCGAATGGTTCGATGGATGTGCAGAGTATCGTTGAGAGAGAGGAAGACAAATGATGAATTGCGAAAGATGATGGGAATATTGCCTGTGATTGATGCTGTGAAGAGGAACAGGTTGAGATGGTTTGGTCTTGTGTTGAGGAAGGATGAAAGTGACTGGTTGAGAAGAGTGATGGAAGTTAATGTAGAAGGAAGTAGAGGATGGGGAAGTCCGAGAAAGACTTGGCTAAAGATGGTGGAAGAAGAAATGCGGGCAAGGGGGTTAACAAGGAGAGATGCAGAAAATAGGGCAAAATGGAGAAGATTGTCATGGGGACCGCAAGGCTAACCCCCGCTCTAGCAGGGAAAATGGCCTTAAAATGCATGTTGTTGTTGTTGTTGTTGTCATCTTGCAAAAAGCCATCGGGATGATTTGAAGTACTATCTGACTGCACCACTAATGCTTTCTTACCGTTATCATTCTCTTTGACATTTAAAAAAGAGAGTTCCAGATTATTTTAGACACTGCACACACACAAACTTCATCACAAACATTCATTCCAGAGATTGCAGGCTCTCTACCATGTTGTTTGGTTCACCAATTACACATTTCGAGGCTGCGCCATCATTATCAACAGCATAATTAACCACACCATGGTGTTTCACTTAAGACCTCTGCATGGTAGGAGATATCCATGCACATAGTCTTAACTCTTAAGGGGCAGTCTTCCGGGTAGGAAAGCTATGCACATAATTTTAAGGGACAGACTTCCGGGTAGGAAACGCAAGCATATAGTCTTCAGGGACAGACTTCTGGGGGGGGAAACCCATGCACATAGTCCTCCAGGGGATGGAGGGAGTGTATGTAGATTGTACTGCTACACCATAATTCTTCTTAGCATAAGGACAAAACGTCCCAGCATGTCCATAAGCTCTACACTTATAGCAAATCAAGGTCTCAGTGGCAGCAAAGTTTTTGTACTCATAATGAGGCACTTCTCCAGACTCAGTGGCATAATGGCACTCTAAATCAGGGAGGTCAGTAGTTTGAACCCTCATGGGAGTCATATCATAGAGGTAAAAATTGTGTGTGCTGCTTCCTTCCTTAATGCTCAGCATCTGACAGGAAAGAGCACAGACAAACAAGTTGGTAACCATTGCGCAGGCTTGAAAGGCTGCATGGCCTCCTCCTGCGTTTATCTTCCTCGTAGGGGAACTCATCTTACTATAATTCACCAAATGTCCATCCATCTGTTCGAAGGTACCGCAAAAACGGCTGAACCGATCACAACGATATTTTGGGTGGGTATTCCTTGGTTTGGGTGGCCTCCCAATTGAAGCCCCACCCATAGGGTGGGTACCGTTGCTTGTAATTATAATGTCGATAAAGAAAGAGAGTGAGAGAAAGAAAGAGAGAGAACGAGAGAGAGAGAGTGAGAGAGAGAGTGAGAGTGAGAGTGAGAGTGTGAGAGAGAGAGAGAGAGAGAGAGAGAGAGAGAGAGAGAGAGAGAGAGAGAGAGAGAGAGAGAGAGAGAGCGAGACAGAGAGACAGAGAGAGACAGAGACAGAGACAGAGACAGAGAGAGAGAGAGAGAGAGAGAATCTGAAGAACAAAGAAATGCGTAGATACACCCCCACACACCAGATTAGAAGTTAGTAGTTCGTTTATTTTTCAAGATATTTCGCTCACAAGGTTCAGACATATACAGACTTGGCATTTAATATGGAATATTTTTTTTGTGGGGTTGAACTTACTTTTCAAGATGTCTTAGAACCAAAAGTTCATTGGAATTATGTTGAAATTATTCCAGATTTTGTTAATGTGACCTTTAAAAGAAACAAAAACCACATTTGACATTTCGAAGCAAATAAATTGATCCTTGAAAGTGATGTAAACTGATATCGAACTCAATTCACGGACAGTACTGTGTTAAACTTCTGTACGTTTTCCAGAAGTATCTCTTTATTTTGCACATTAGCCAAATTTTTTTTTAACAAAAACAAAAGTTAAATTACGACTGAGATTACCGACAGTAAAATTACAGATCAGTACTTTGTGTAACCCCCACGAGCATTCAGGAGAGCACGTACACGTTGAGGAATGCTGTTCACGAGATTTGCCAAGGTTTGGACAGGAATCGCTTGCCATGCAGTGACAATAGCCTGCTGCAATTGACGCACAGAGGTCGGCTACTGGTCCAAGTGGTCGATTTGACGCGTTAATTCTGCCCACAAGTTCTCTATCGGATTCATATCCGGGGACATGGCAGGCCACTCCATATGCTCTACACCACGGTCAGCAAGAAAGTGTTGGATCATGCGAGCACGATGAGGCCGTGCATTGTCATCTTGGAAGACAAAGTTTCCTCGAAAGGCTGCATGAGCAAATGGAAGCAATGTTTCTTCCAGAATGGCCCTGTACTTGAACTGGTTCAGGTTTCCATTCAGAACAACCAGGTCAGTTTTGCCCCCTGCATGAAAAGCAGCCCAAACGGTCACCCCACCACCTCCAGCTTGGACTCTTGGCACTATACAATCTTTGTTGTAGGCTTCATGCACTTGTCTGTGCACTCGGACGTGGCCATCTTGACGATAGACCAGAAATCTAGACTCGTCACTGAAGATCACATGATTCCAGTGTCCTGGCTGCCATTGACGGTGCTCTCTGGCCCACTGCAATCGGCGCTGGCAGTGTTGTCTGGTCAGGCATGGCTTTCTCAGGGGACGCCTGGCACGATAGCCTGCTTGAACCAGTCGTTGGTTGACTAGCCTTCTGGATACAGGCACATTTGTCAGTTGCTGCCACTCAGCCCTAAGCTGATTAGCTGACTTGGTACGGCCATTGCGGACTAACCGGTGCAGCTGGCGATCATCCCTCCTTGTGGTTCTGCGGGGACATCCTGGCCTCGGTATTGGAGTAGGGACACCCCTCTGAGCATTTCGTTTCAGGATCTTTGACACCTGACCTTGAGTGATGCCATACTGCCGAGCAATAGCAAAATCTCTTTCATGCTGTAATTTCGTAAAGCCACCACTCCATGACAAACAGCATTGTCGAGTTGACGGACCATCTCCAGAGGAAGCGGCAATAACTTTTGGAGACGTGCAGCAGTTGTTTTCCACTAATACAGAACGCAACAACCCTTGTATACCCGACTGTGAAGCCAATCGTCAAATGCACCTGTCCGTACATTTTGCCACGCCACCTGTGATATAATCCTGTTGTTGACTTCCTGCTGCGACAGACAATCAGTGACATGGTTCTTTTAACAAATAAATCACAAAAGTGTAAAAGAAACTCACCAGATTGATATACTGAGTTAAGAAAGTAAACCCAAGTCAAGAAAAAAAAAATATTCCATATTAAATGCCAAGTCTGTATATATGGTGGCGGCCATCTTTGATTTTGATGTGGCGAACCAATTTTCAATAGCGTTCTTCCTTGTGCCTAGATACACCCACACACCAGATTAGAAGTTAGTAGTTCGTTTATTTTTCAAGATATTCTGCTCACAAGGTTCAGACATACATGGTGGTGGCCATCTTGGATTTTAACGTGGCGACCCAATTTTCAATAGCGTTCTTCCTTGTGCCTAGATACACCCACACACCAGATTAGTAGTTGGTACTTCGCTTATTTTTCAAGATATTCCGCTCACAAGGTTCAGACATACATGGCGTCAGACGTACATGGCGGCGGCCATCTTGGATTTTGACGTGGGTTGCACCCACACACCAAATTAGAATTCGGTCCTTCGCTTACGCACGCACGCACGTTCGCACGCACACCCGCACGGACGGACGCACACACGGACGGAGGGGAAAACCACAGTCCCCCTTTCGCTCCGCGGTGCGACGGGGGACAACAAAACTAAATAGGACGTTTGCAGGTACAACATTTTTAACATCTGTCTTGGACAAATGTTTTTACCTTTGAGCTTCTTTGCTTAAAATGTAAAGCTTCCAAGCAAGGCAAATCCTGATCAACTCGAGCATGTAACCCCATAGGAAAAAGCAACATGAAGCAAATCTCAATTGCATATATGAATGCAAAATTGTACAGTAAATTCAATTGATGGCATTGACAACCCTGTATGAGACAAAACAAATATTAAAACGTATATATTTTAGAAACATCACATTAGAGCAAGTCAGAATAAGATAGTGTGGGCAAGAGGAGCAGGGATTTAAATACAATGAAACTTGTCACAACTACAACTAGAAAGCATCTGAAAGTGCAAAGCCCATCCGCTTCTGCTTTGTATTTTGACTTCTTCTTTCTAAACATGATGAAAACAGGTTAAAAAAAAATACAAAATAATTGACGATTTTAGGTGACCTTGACATTTTGACCTCAAAAGCCACAGTGACCCCACAGTGACAGTGACCAAATACGCAAACCCTGCTCAAATGTCAGGTCAATTGGATGAAAACCAATGATATTATGTGATGCTGACCTTTTACCTTTTGACCAAATTATTAATTTGATTTCTGCATATTCTCATAATAAAGCTTTTTTGAAAACTTTATGACAAAAAACTCAAATGGTAAAATAGTTACAGCCCAGGCAGGCAAGATAGACAGACAGACAGACAGACACACATATAATTGGTCGCAAAACCAGCAGGGGGCGGGCTATTGACTCCCGGTAAAGTGAACACATGTATGAGGATATACACACACAGACACATACCACGTGATGTGATTGGTTGCGGATCCATGTCCAGGTCTTCGTGCTGAGGTGACACACGACTTTGATCCTTTTGCTGAGGCCCTATGTACAAAAGAAAAATAGAACACGTTTTTAAATATATATTTTTTTTTTTTACAAAGTTATTTGTAAAAAAGTTAACTTTTTTTATTATTTGTTAGTTATAAACAAAGCTAACTTTTAAACAAAGTTAACTCATTCAAATTTGTCATAAAGTCGGACAACTTTACATGATTTTAGCAATAATTTGCCATTAAGCAAACTCATGTTGAATCGCCTCATTCCACAACAACTCATTCCAACAATTTAACATCAGCAATGGGACAGCAGAGAGCAACTAGAGTGATCCTGGGCCTAGCTATACTCGGCTTTGATGACCAAGAGGCTGAAACGGACAAGACGTTTTACATTAGAAAGAAGGTGATTGCGAGGGGAACGAATGGATATGCTTAAGATAATAAAGGGTAGAAATAAAACGGTGCAGAATGATTTTTGGACAGAATGGACACTGGCAGGACAACGGGACACAGTTTAAAAGTACAGAAGAGGAGAGTTAGGATGGTCGTAAGCCAGGAGTTGAATGCAAGGCATCTGGAAGTAGTATGGATGGGGGAGCACTAAGATGTTGGCATGATTGTGCAGCTTTGGTGGGCCTATTGGCCTCTTCCTGCATTCTTCTTCTTCTTCCTCATTCGTATGCAGCACAAGGCTGCGGGGTAGCATCGTTGGCTGAGGGCACAGCTGTGCTGCTGATGCAATGACCTCTGCTGGTTAAGGCAGGAATTTGGAATTTGTTCCTGGTGTTGACGATAGCTTGCCTATTCTTCGTGAAGGACACCATGGGAACTTTAACATCCACCAACGAATGCTGGCAAATGGGAGGCCAGTTTTACATCCATCTGAGGGACAGCACACATGTGGATGAGTCACCCTGCCTGTGAAACATCAGGATTCAGGACAGTTTATAGCTGGGTCGGGAATTTAACACAGACAAGAGCACTTAGAGGTGAGTGTGCCTACCACCAGGCCATCCTGTCAGCACTCTTCCTGCTTTGAAGTTCTTTGTATTTACTTGATATCACCAAAGGGGTGTGGAGTATTCGCAATAGTAATAACTAGCCGAAACCCGTGGAACATCCACGGAAGGGAGGATGTGGTGTAGTACACCGCGATCGACGACACCAGCACAAATGCATGCTCTGGATTGTCCACTGAGTGGCTGGCTTGCTTTCGCCTTCGCCTGTCCAATCAGCGGACGGCTTGCTTCGCCTTCACCCAGCCGACGCCAATACGATGGCGCGTGGAACATCCACGGAAGGGAGGATGTGGTGTATGGATAGAGTGTACCATTATGGATGGCATAGGGGATTTGCTTGTCCGAGTAAGAGTTAGGAAGAAAGATGAGAATGAAGAGTGCGTATATGAACAACGATCGCCGGCACCGGCACAAATGCATGCTCTGGATTGTCCACTCAGTGGACGGCTTGCTTTCGCCTTCGCCTGTCCAATCAGCGGACGGCTTGCTTCGCCTTTGCCCAGCAGACGCCAATACGATGGCGTGGTAAGATGGCGCCGTATCGGCAGTTAATCGGATGCTTTTGGGCCCCAACGTCGGCTAATTCAGATTTTTTGAGTATGGCTGTATGTGATAAACAAAGAGCGCAGTTCGTAGATCGTAAATCCATTAGTGCCGTGGGCATCGGGTCACTGGGTGCGGCGTAAAAGGGATAACAAAGTCGAGTCCTTACGCTATTATTATATAGATAACAAGGAGAATAAGACCTAAAATGTCATAGCCCCCATGGTTTTAGTATTTTGCTGTATGGAGTAAAGGCCGCCAGTCGGCCATCTTTGGTCGGATGACAAAACAAATTCCTCTGCATATGTAATATGTATACTCTCATGTATTGTCTTTGTGCCAAATTTGAATAAAATCAGTCCATGCATGTCCGGGAAATGTTTGAGGACACATTTAAGTAACAAAATGGCCGCCAGTCGGCCATTTTGGATCTGATCTCGAAAAACAAGGACGTGCATATGTAAGCTGTAATTCATTATCCGATTGAAAAGGTTGAACAAGATCAGTAAATGCATGTCCGAGAAATGGTTGAGGACGTGGTCAATATCGGGTTTTTTTACAACTAAAATGGCCACCAGTCAGTCATCTTTGATCGCATCGTTAAACAACATGAAGTGCATATGTACACTATCGTGTGTTGTCTTTTTGTCAAGTATAAATAAAATCAGTCTATACATGTCTGAGATATGGTTGCAGACGCACGCATGGACAGACGGACGAGACCTAATCCTGAAGCTCCAGTTTCGGACTGAGTCCAACGGGGGCTAATAATATCTGGCAATTCCTTCATGATGTGATGTCACAACTGTGCGAAGCATTCTTGGTATTTCCAAGATGGCAATGGAAGAGCACGTACGTTCTCGGGAACAGCGTTTGTCTAATGACGTTTCTGGTGAACAAAACTGCCAAAAAGCTACTCTAAAGTTTGGTTATGCGTGTATGTCACACAGAAGAGTGTATGAGTCATTCAAAAGTTTTACGAGTGTATTTGGATAAGTTCAAGCTAATCCAGAATGAGAAGTGCAAATTAACTTTGAACAGATAGTTCCCAAGAATATATTAAATATTCAAACCCCAAACACATTGTTGCTTTATTCATTTCCTAATGTCCATGTATTTAATGCCAAAGTACATGATGTCCTTGTCCTACACCTCCGTACAAGCTTATCAATGAGACAAATCTCAAAAAAACTTTTTAATGTCTATTCATCATTTTCACAAGCTCAAAATCCCAAACGCATCGAATATTATAAAGAAAATAAAGGCATGACCCCATCAAAGAAAAACATGCAGTTGGTGCTCTAAAGCAAAAATACATACATTGTGATGTTTCAATTATTGCTCTTCCCTGAGCCTAGATTTTGATAGTTTTGCGAATCACGAACAAAAAGATTAATCTCCAAAAGTGTATGATTTCCATGAGCAAATAATCATTTAATTAAATATCAATTCTCAGTTCACAGTGAATGAATGAATGAATGAATTCATTCAGTTCACAGTATTCAATTAAATATCAATTCTCAGTTCACAGTAACGGTATTCAATTAAATATCAATTCTCAGTTCACAGTATTCAATTAAATATCAATTCTCAGTTCACAGTATTCAATTACATATCAATTCTCAGTTCACAGTATTCAATTAAATATCAATTCTCAGTTCACAGTATTCAATTAAATATCAATTCTCAGTTCACAGTATTCAATTAAATATCAATTCTCAGTTCACAGTACCGGTATTCAATTAAATATCAATTCTCAGTTCACAGTACCGGTATTCAATTAAATATCAATTCTCAGTTCACAGTACCGGTATTCAATTAAATATCAATTCTCAGTTCACAGTACCGGTATTCAATTAAATATCAATTCTCAGTTCACAGTATTCAATTAAATATCAATTCTCAGTTCACAGTACCGGTATTCAATTAAATATCAATTCTCAGTTCACAGTATTCAATTAAATATCAATTCTCAGTTCACAGTACCGGTATTCAATTAAATATCAATTCTCAGTTCACAGTATTCAATTAAATATCAATTCTCAGTTCACAGTACCGGTATTCAATTAAATATCAATTCTCAGTTCACAGTATTCAATTAAATATCAATTCTCAGTTCACAGTACCGGTATTCAATTAAATATCAATTCTCAGTTCACAGTATTCAATTAAATATCAATTCTCAGTTCACAGTATTCAATTAAATATCAATTCTCAGTTCACAGTATTCAATTAAATATCAATTCTCAGTTGACAGTATTCAATTAAATATCAATTCTCAGTTCACAGTATTCAATTAAATATCAATTCTCAGTTCACAGTATTCAATTAAATATCAATTCTCAGTTCACCGTATTCAATTAAATATCAATTCTCAGTTCACAGTATTCAATTAAATATCAATTCTCAGTTCACAGTATTCAATTAAATATCAATTCTCAGTTCACAGTACCGGTGTTCAATTAAATATCAATTCTCAGTTCACAGTATTCAATTAAATATCAATTCTCAGTTCACAGTATTCAATTAAATATCAATTCTCAGTTCACAGTATTCAATTAAATATCAATTCTCAGTTCACAGTATTCAATTAAATATCAATTCTCAGTTCACAGTACCGGTGTTCAATTAAATATCAATTCTCAGTTCACAGTATTCAATTAAATATCAATTCTCAGTTCACAGTATTCAATTAAATATCAATTCTCAGTTCACAGTACCGGTGTTCAATTAAATATCAATTCTCAGTTCACAGTATTCAATTAAATATCAATTCTCAGTTCACAGTACCAGTGTTCAATTAAATATAAATTCTCAGTTCACCGTATTCAATTAAATATCAATTCTCAGTTCACAGTATTCAATTAAATATAAATTCTCAGTTCACAGTACCGGTGTTCAATTAAATATAAATTCTCAGTTCACCGTATTCAATTAAATATCAATTCTCAGTTCACAGTATTCAATTAAATATAAATTCTCAGTTCACAGTATTCAATTAAATATCAATTCTCAGTTCACAGTACCGGTATTCAATTAAATATCAATTCTCAGTTCACCGTATTCAATTAAATATCAATTCTCAGTTCACAGTATTCAATTAAATATAAATTCTCAGTTCACAGTACCGGTATTCAATTAAATATCAATTCTCAGTTCACAGTATTCAATTAAATATAAATTCTCAGTTCACAGTACCGGTGTTCAATTAAATATAAATTCTCAGTTCACCGTATTCAATTAAATATCAATTCTCAGTTCACAGTATTCAATTAAATATCAATTCTCAGTTCACAGTATTCAATTAAATATCAATTCTCAGTTCACCGTATTCAATTAAATATAAATTCTCAGTTCACAGTATTCAATTAAATATCAATTCTCAGTTCACAGTATTCAATTAAATATCAATTCTCAGTTCACCGTATTCAATTAAATATCAATTCTCAGTTCACAGTATTCAATTAAATATCAATTCTCAGTTCACCGTATTCAATTAAATATAAATTCTCAGTTCACAGTACCGGTATTCAATTAAATATCAATTCTCAGCTCACAGTATTCAATTAAATATAAATTCTCAGTTCACAGTATTCAATTAAATATAAATTCTCAGTTCACAGTACTGGTATTCAATTAAATATCAATTCTCAGCTCACAGTATTCAATTAAATATCAATTCTCAGTTCACAGTATTCAAGGCAAATTAACTTTCCACATGGTATATCAGTATTTTAGAAAACGTTTTTCCAAAGATAATGTCTGTGAAGGGTTGGAGAATAGCCTCGGTATGCATACCCATCCCTTAGCCATCTAGCCTGGTTTCAAATCCTGGCCCAGCTATAAACTGTCAGCCTGGTGTTTTGCAAGCAGGGTGATTCATCAATGTGAGTGCCGTCCCTCGGATGGATGTTAAACCAGTTGTTAAACCAAATTTGAAGTTGAATGCATTGTGATGTTTAAAAATCTCTCTCATTCCCTGAGCCTAGACTTTATTTTATATAAAAAAAAATGTTTGCGTTACAGATTCACCATTCACTGGCTGACAACCAGCAGACAAGCAGTTATAAAAAAATTATATGAAGTTTAATTACTCAGGGTGATAGTGAAAACAATAGTGCCATAACTGCTGAAAAAACAAGCATTCTGAGTATTGCGCTGCAATACATGTCTCCTACCGGCAGTCTGTCGTCCGGAAAACTGTTGGGGAAATTACCAAAGTTCAAAGTGCCATAACTTTGTCAAAAATGATCGAAACGTCGTGAAGTTCGAACGTGATCTGTACCTTATCATGAGGAAACCATGTACCAAGTTTGAAATCGTTAGCATTGAGAGTTTAGAAAAAAAAGTCCGGAAAACTGTTCTTTGCGTGACGGACGGACAGACTGACAGACTGACAGGCAGACTGACAGACTGACAGACTGACAGACGGAGGGACAGAGTGCAAACCTATAGTCCCCTCCGGTGTACATCGGTAGGGGACTAATAATAATACAAGAATACATGACTATACAGTAAACTAAATAAATAAATGAAAACTCACTCATAGAGCGACACTTGGCAAAAGAGAACAAAGTAGAATGCCACTCAGTAGAGCATCCTTTTGACCTCAAAAATAATTGATGGTTGAATTATGTGACCTGATATGCAAATCTTCTTCAAATTAAGTTAATCGGATGAAAATTGACAATTTTAGAAATCTGGCCTATGTTGACCTTTTGGCCTATGTTGACCTCAAAAATAGTTTGTGGTTGGTTTCAGTAAGCTGATATGCAAATCCTATTCAGATTTCAAGTCAATTGGATGAAAATTGAGGATTTTAGAAGTTAGAAAAAAGTGGTTGACTTTTGGCCTATGTTGACCTTGTGACCTATGTTTATCTCAAAAATAGTTGATGGTTCAATTCATTTCGCTGATATGAAAATCCTATTCAAATGTAAAGTCAATCGGATGAAAATTGAGGATTTTAGAAATTCGAAATTGTTGTTGATCTTTGGCATATGTTGACCTTTTGGCCTATGTTGATCTCAAAAGTAGTTGGTGGTTGAATTCAGTTAGCTGATATGAAAATCCTATTCAAATTTCAAGTCAATTGGATGAAAATTGAGGATTTTAGACATTTGAAAAAAGTGGTTGACCTTTTGGCCTATGTTTACCCGGGTATGTTGAGGGATTTTTTTTTTTTTTTTTGTATACAAGATCGAGGCTCGTAAAAGAGGTAACATTAATCACACAAAAAGTCAAACCGACACACAAAACACAAAAAATAAGGGGAGCGGCAGACAAGATGGGGGGAGAGGGGGAAGGACACAAACACAACATTTGAGAGCAGGGACAACAGGAGAAATGTGGGAGGGAGAGGGCTTGGGGAGAGGAGGCATGGGAAGGGGGGGGGGGGGGGGAGGTGAGAGAGGTATAAAACACATGGACACTGCTAGGACTTCCAGGAAAGAAGTCGGAATTTAAAAAACGGGAAATAACATAACATAACGGGAAATAAACCGAAATAACAGACGGGAAAATGCCGAGATATATATATTTTGTTTAAATCGCGGCATGGTCAGTCATACACCGCCTGAAATAACAGATGGGAAAATGCCGAGATATATTAAAAATTCGTCCATTTGATGATAATCGTCACGATGAAATATTAAATTTATACGTCGTCACAATAATGTGGAGAGAGGAGATAGCTTCGTTCACGTGTCGCCACATATGGGAAATTGCCGAGATATATATTTTTTAAATCGCGGCATGGTCAGTCATACACCGCCTGAAATAACAGATGGGGAAAATGCCGAGATATATTAAAAATTCGTCCATTTGATGACAATCGTCACGATGAAATATTTAATTTATACGTCGTCACAATAATGTGGAGAGAGGAGCATAGCTTCGTTCACGTGTCGCCACACACGGGAAATTGCCGAGATATATATTTTTTAAATCGCGGCATGGTCAGTCATACACCGCCTGAAATAACAGACGGGAAAATGCCGAGATATATTAAAAATTCGTCGCCACACACGGGAAATTGCCGAGATATATTTTCACTTTGCACAAAAATAACATCAAGTAATCGAATCAATAGGAATGTCCTGTGCCTATAACAATATAACATCGACGTTATAGGCACAGCTGCATCTAGGCATTGTGTAACATCGACGCGGCTTTTGTTTTAGTTAAAACTTTTTGTACTTGTTAAAAGAAGAGTGGGCAAAACTGTCAGTGGAGAGGTGAAGGAAGCTCATTCATGGCTAGAGGAAACGCTTGACTGCAGTTATTAGTCCCCTACCGGTGTACACCGGAGTGGACTATAGGTTTGCACTGCGTCCCTCCGTCCGTCAGTCTGTCAGTCCGTCACGCAAAGAACAGTTTTCCGGACTTTTTTTCGAAACTCTTAATGCTAATGATTTCAAACTTGGTACATGGTTTCCTCATGATAAGTTACAGATCACGTTCGAACTTCACGACGTTTCGATCATTTTTGACAAAGTTATGGCACTTTGAACTTTGGTAATTTCCCCAACAGTTTTCCGGACGACAGACTGCCGGCTGGGGACATGTATTGCAGCGCAATACTCAGAATGCTTGTTTTGTCTAAAGGCTGTGCTGTGGTACCAAATATGAAGTCGAGGGTGTCAATAATTTTGTCAATGCCATTTCTTTTTATTTTCTGATTTAAAAGGACAAATTAAGTTCTGAATCTTATTATAATAGAGCAAACGTATATGGTTATGTCGTTATGTCGTTATGTTTATATGCGACGAAAACGTTTTCTTCTTCTTCAAATAAAATAGACACCCTTTTAATTAACCCTCTTAATTACGTTAAGAGTGCTGAGACCCCTCAGACCTTTGATGACCTTATAATTCCCCCAAGACCCTTCAGACCATCAAGACCCCTGAAGACCCAAAATACCCTGAAAACCCCAAAGACACAAAACACCCCAAAGACACAAAATACCTTTCAAGGCCCTGAGGCTCAAAAAGACCCTGAATACCCAAAAACCCCAAAACACCCGAAGACCCAAAACACCCCAAATACCCAAAACACCCCGAAGACCCAAAACACCCCGAAGACCCAAAACACCCCGAAGACCCAAAACACACCGAAGACCCAAAACACCCCGAAGACCCAAAACACCCCGAAGACCCAAAACACCCCGAAGACCCAAAACACCCCGAAGACCCAAAACACCCCGAAGACCCAAAACACCCCGAAGACCCAAAACACCCCGAAGACCCAAAACACCCCAAAGACCCAAAACACCCCGAAGACCCAAAACACCCCGAAGACCCAAAACAACCCAAACAAAGACCCAAAACACCCCGAATACCCAAAACACCCCGAAGACCCAAAACACCCCGAAGACCCAAAACACCCCAAAGACCCAAAACACCCCGAAGACCCAAAACACCCCGAAAACCCAAAACACCCCAAAGACCCAAAACACCCCGAAGACCCAAAACACCCCGAAGACCCAAAACACCCCAAAGACCAAAAATACCCTTAAAGACCCAGAGGAACCAATATACCCATAAGATCCAAAATCCCCTGAAGACACCGAAGACCCACAAGACCCCGAAGACCCAGAAGACCCAAAATACCCTTAAATACCCCGAAGAACCAAAATACCCCAAAGACTCTTAAAGACCCAGAGGAAACAAAAGACCCTTAAGACACAAAAGCCACTGAAAACACCAAAGACCCAAAAGACCCCGAAGACCCAAAACACCCTTAAAGGCCCAGAGGATCCAAAAGACCCTGAAGACCCAAATAGCCCTGAAGACCCAAAACACCATGAAGACACAAAAGACACTGAAATGGTCAAAGATGCCTAAAGCTCTGAAACGACGTGTGGTGAGGCGCGCGGGGCGCACCCAGTCACGCTCGTCAAAAACAAAGGTTCTGTAATATTAACAGTGAAATAAAGAATTGTGGAAACCAAATACTTTTGTCAATTTCAACTTATTTTTCGAGAAACTTTTGAGTTATTTGAAAAAAGTGCAAGGGTGCCAATGTTTTTGGCCATGACTATGTCCATGCATGTGTATACACACACACACACACACACACACACACACACACACACACACACACACACACACACACACACACACACACACACACACACACACGACTTGCTTCAGACAAACAGCCAATGAGCCTGAGTACCACTACCCAGAACACTGGTTACAAACGATGCTATCCTTCTTCATTTAATTAGTTTTTCTCTATGCACTCAAGGGGCGATTAAGGAGAATTTCCTCCTCCCCATGGATGGTTGTTTGTCCGCGCTCTATCCTTTGCTGAGCGTGAATATGGGAAGCAGCACGTCCCATAAATGCAGTCTTTCACCGACTCATCCAGTGTCGGAATCAAATCGCTGACCTAAATGAGCTTAAGTAAAGTTTGTTTGAAGTATTTAATCAAATTGAGCTCAAGTCAAGCATATTTTCGATCTCAATTTGGCCAATGCTCGGCAATCCGTGTGATTGAATCACAGCGAGAAGGACATTTGGGCGATTGTGGCTGTGGCACATCATTTCTTCAGGGTAATCAGTTGGTCCTCTTGGATCAAGTCAAGGACGAGATTGCAACAAAGCACTAATCACTGCTGATGAATTCACTTGCAGGCCTTTAAACCCAAGAGGAAGAGAACAGGATAACATTTCTTCCTTTTACAAAGGAAGAACAAGTTCTTCAGATAGTGTAGACGACTTGCTTTATGTAAACCACAGTGTATTTCATGGAATTTAAACCAGCCACTTCAATTTAACACAATCATTTACAGTCACTGAGAGGTAAGGTGTGCACTGCCTTCAGAAAGTATTCACACCTCTTGACTTTTCACATTTTGTTTTGTTACAGCCTGAATTTAAAATGGATTAAATTAAGAATTTTGTCACTGATCTACACATAATAACTCTGATATAGACAGGATTTTTTTTTAAACTAAAATAAAAAAAAATGAAAACCTGAAATGTCATGAGTCAATAAATGCACTCCAAATTGAGCTCAGGTGCATCTAATTTCATTTGATCATCCTTGAGATGTCTCGACAACTTCATTGCAGCCCAATAGTGACCAATTCCATTGAATGGACATGATTTAGAAAGAAACGCACCTTTCTATATAAGGTCCCACAGTTGCAAATGCATGTCATAGAAGAAATTACCATGAAGTCCAAGGAACTGGCCATAGAACTCTGAGATAGAATTGTGAGGAGGCATAGATCTGGGGAAGGGTAAAAAAAACAATTTATAGAGTGTTGAAAGTTCCAAAGAGCACAGTGAGCTCCATCATTAGGAAATGGAAAGAATACGGAACTACCCAGACTCTTCCTAGAGCTGGCCGTCAGACCAAACTGAGCAACCGGGCAAGAAGGACTTTGGTCAGGGAGGTTACCAAGAACACAATAACAACTCTGACAGAACTACAGAGTTGCTTAGCTAAGATGGGAGAACCTGCCAGAAGGACAACAGTCTCTGCAGCCCTTCACAAATCTAGGCTTCATAGGAGAGTGGCCAGAAGAAAGCCACTCCTGAGAAAAAGGCCCATGACAGCATGCCTGGAGTTTGCAAAAAGACACGTGAAAGACACTGAAAGCAAGAGGCAAAATATTATGTGTTCTGATGAGATGAAAATTGAACTCTTTGTCCTGAATGCAAAGCGCTACATCTGGCGGAAACCGAGCACAGCTCATCACCCATCTAACACCATCCCTACAATGAAGCGTGGTGGTGGCAGCATCATGCTATGGGGATGATTTTCAGTGGCAGTGACTGTGACACTTGTAAGGATAGAGGAAACAATGAATGGAGGCAAATACAGGCAAATCCTTGAGGAGAACCTGATTCAGAGTGCAAAACACTTGAGACTGTGGTGAAAATTTGCGTTCCAACAGGACAATGACCCCAATCATACAGCCAAAGCAACAGTGGAATGGCTTCAGAACAAGAACGTGAAAATCCTTGAGTAGCTCAGCTAAAGCCAAGACTTGAATCCCATTGGGAATCTGTGGAAGGACTTGAAGATTGCTGTTCACCAACACTCCCCATCCACTTTGTCAGAGCTTGAGCAAATCTTCAAGGAATAATGGGAGAAACTCTCCAAATCCAGGTGTGCAAAGATGCTACATACATACCCAAAAAGACGTGAAGCTGTAATCACTGCCAAAGGAACTTCTACAAAGTATTGACTCAGGGGGTTGAATACTTATGTAAATGAGATATTTCTGTATTTCATTTTTAATTATTTTGTAAGGATTTAAAAAAATGTTTTTGCAGTTTTACATAATGGGGTATTATGTGAAGATCAGTGACAAAAATCTCAATTTATTCCATTTTAAATTCAGGCTGTATCACAACAAAATGTGAAAAAAGTCAAGGGGTGTGGATACTTTCTGAAGGCACTGCATGTACAAGACAGGTGACTATTTTCTAACTTTACACCACCAACTCATCCACCAATGTGATTATTTCAGATTGTCTTACAGCTACAAGCATCGTCCTCTGAAGCTAAATGGAATCAAGACACTAAGAGAAAAACATAAGGGCAATACCCCTGGGTGCTCACCTGGTAGAATAAAGCAGTATACTACACTGACTAAAGGTATTTTAAACTCCATCATGGAATTTTTAACCAATATCAATGGTTGCTAGAAGACAGGGCAGCATGCACTATCATACTAACGTCAATCATAAGACTTTAAACAAACAAACAAGAAGACGTCATGCAGAGCACGATACTTGGAAAATCAGAACCTCCCCCCCCACCCCCCCCCCCCCCCCCCCCCAAAAGGTTGCCACTGATCCATGAAATTGTCCATTTCATCAAGATTAAAATTGATGATCTTGATCAAAGCTTGGGTTAATAGGATGAAAAGTGAAAATTGATGATTTAAAGAAGTTTCACCTTGAGTTGACCTTTGACCTTTTGACCTCAAAAATAGTTGGTTTCCCAATTAATTGAGGCACTATGCAAATGCTGTTAAATTTTCAAGTCAATCGGATGAAAATTGCTGATTTTTCAGATGAAAATTTATGATTTTAGACGTTTGACCTAGAGATGACCTTTGACCTTTTGACCTCAAAAATAGTTGGTTTCCCTATTTAGTAACTCAATGTGCAAATGCTGTTCAATTTTCCACTCAATCGGATGAAAATTGAGTTTTTCAGATGAAAATTGATGATTTTGGAAGTTTGACCTTGAGTTGACCTTTGACCTTTTGACCTCAGCAATAGTTGGTTTTCCAATTTATTGACTCAATATAAAAATACTGTTCAATTTTCAAGGCAATCGTATTAAAAATGGCGATTTTAGAAATTTGACCTGCAGATGACCCTTGACCTTTCACCTCAAAATCAATAGGCTTCTCATTTGTGACAACCTCTACAACTTGATGAAGTTTCATCATGATCGGTTTAGAATTGTGACTTGTAGGCCGATGACAAACAGACAGAATAACAAACACAACCGATCAACATACTTGAAAAATCTTCGATTTTGCAAATAAAAATACCTATTTAGGGGGGAAACTCCCACCCCCCCTTACCCACCATACACCTCCAAAGGGGCAGATTTTTTTTTAATGCCGTGAACAAACTTTGGTACAGCACGGGTGGTGAAGGTTGTGGTCAAGTTTCATTGAAGTCATATGTGTAGTTTCAGAGAAGAAAGCAAATACCTATTTTTGGGGGTTAAACCCGGACCCACTTTGACCCCTGTAGACTCCCTTAAACCTAGACTTTCTTAGTGCTGTGAACAAACTTCGATACATCATGGGGGGTGAAGGTTGTGGTCAAGTGTCATCGAAATAGTGTGTGTAGTTTCAGAGGAAAAAGCAAATTCCTATTTTGGTGGGTCAAACGTGGATCTACCTTGACCCTCAGTAGATCCCCTAAAACCCCGATTTTTTTTATTGCCATGAACAAACTTTAGTCACAACACAACACACATCATTGTGCCAAGTTTGGTCACAATCCCATTAGCGGTTTCAGAGAAGAGGTTGCAAGTATATACGGACTGACGGACGGACGGACTGACGACGCGCCATCACATAAGCTCCCTGGAACTTCGTTCCAGGTGAGCTATAAAAGAAAAACGGATTGGTTTAGTTTTATTGGTAGGGAAAATTCTTCCAACAAATGGCACCAGATAGAAGTCAGTCATCATATGTACCACTCATAATAGACAGGTTGGAGGGATGACAGGAAGGGCAGAAGCGTGGAGGGGAGGGGGGGGGGGGGGGAGTTGGTGGAATGCTTCATAAAGATTTAATTCGCTTTCTATTGTAATTGTGTTGAAAATCACTGGATCCTGGAAATTATTATTTCTTAAGCAATTTGCTTCAAGTCATGTAATGTAATAATTCTGTGAATGGGAATGCTGCTTCATACTCAAGTTTCTGAATTACATTTCGTGTTTCATTACCGCACGCCATTCCAGTTCCAAAGAGATTGGTGCATGTGGTTCATTTTGATTTTGAAGCTGGAAATTTTCACCTTTCGATCTTAAACTTGTTTACATGTTGTTCTCATCTTGGAGCTGATTTCATTGAATGACGACCGATATCAAACTGTGTTAATAATTATTAAGCAAGTTATTAAGCTTAAGCTTAAGTTATTAAGTTATTAAGCAAGCAATAACTTTAGAGCATTACAGGTGTCTCAAACAACTTTACGAAGACTCGAATAACAAACAAAACAGAAAAGCAACAATTCTTACCTAAGGAAAGAGTCAAGCCCATTCTTGGAGACCGATGGGGGAGAGGTGTTGTTTGTCAAAGAGGGCCAAGTGGTAAGAGGTGGAAAGAGGAGTAGGTGGAAAGCAAGAGGGCTGTCAAGTGCTTGTGATTGGCAGGTGGTGGTAAACCTAAAGCCACAATTGGTATTCCCAGCGGAGCTCTGTGTGACAAGGTTGCGGCATCACATTGTCATCTGGTCAGGTGCAACATGACAGGTCATCTTAGGGGAATTGTCTGAACCTTGGGAAGAGAACATGGAGGAGGTGCACGAGAGGAAGAGAGGAAAGTACAGTGAGCTGGAGGCAGAGTGCCGGGAGAAGGATTGGCGAGTTTCTTGTCAACCATTTGAGGTGTAGTGTAGAGGGTATATTGGCAATTCCTTTTCTGCATTTCTTGCTCGGCTTGGAGTGTGTGGGACAGAAAGAAGGAGGATGTGTGACAGAGTGGCCCAGGTTGCCTTGAAAGGCTCACTTTGGATTTGGAGGAAGTTTATGGAGGCACAGTGTAGGTTGAGGTTGTGGGTGGTGGTTCATTTCAGCCTGAAGGGGTAGTGACTGAGTGTGGAAGAGAAATGGAAATGTGTGAATGGTGTGTGTGTGTGTGTGTGAATGGTGTGTGTGTGTGTGTGTGTGTGTGTGTGTGTGTGTGTGTGTGTGTGTGTGTGTGTTGCAGGAGTGGGTGTGGTTTTGCATGAATGTGTTTTTGCTTGAGTGGTACATGTTGTAAGGGTAGGTGTTCGGTTGGTTAGGTGTAGTTTTTTGTGTGTGAGTGAGTGGGTGAGGGGCTGTGGATTTTGGGAGTGGAGGTGGTTTTGTTGTTGTAGTCTGTTTTCTCACTGGCTGGGAGTGGGGGTATGTACACATCCAGGTGAAGCTGCTGCATGTGGATGTGTACATGCCCCCGCTGGCCCACCTTAGCTGATCATATAGAGGTTGAAGGGCCGAAACGGGATGATGCTGAGGACCTCGACTGAGGACCCGGTCAGTGAGGCACACTTGTGACCAGGTGTATTTTGAAATTATATATATATATATATATACACACATGTACATATCCATACACACACGTACATACATTCAAAGAAGATCAAGTGAATCGGTTGAAAATTGATGATTTATGTGACCTTTGACCTTTCGGCCTATTGAACGAAAAAAAGGCTTCCAGCTTGTCAGTACCTCTACGAGGTGGTGAGGTTTTGTGAATATTGAGTAAAAATGCGACCTGTAGGTGATTGACATATAAAAAACAGAGACAGAATAACAAACCAGACCAACTAATATACTTATGAATCTTAGATTTCACAAGTAACACACGGAGAAACAAACAGGGGTGAAAGCATAACCTCCCCGTACGCCTTTTTTTCAGGCAGAGGTAAATATATAGTGTGTGTCTATATATATATATATATTCCAGAAAGGTCATTTTAAAAAACAATATTATTTTTTTTTAAATAATTAAAATTCACCCTACTTTATTTACCTTTCATAACGACCGTTTTAGTAATTAATTTTAAATATAGTTCTTATTACTCATACAACAATTTAGCTTTCAACTGAATTTACTTTTTATCTCTTCATTTCTATGTTGTGCTTGCACTTGAAGATTATCCTTCCTATGATTGATCGTCTCCTATATCAAATGGACTAAAGGAAGACAGAGTTGTGAAAAAAAAAGGATTCTTCATGAACCTGCATTACATGAACGTTAAACATGAACCTTAAAGAAAGAATGACAGATGAATGTCAAAGAGACGAGGATTTCTTTTTCACCAGAAACCACTTTATCTGAGATGGGTTTTTTTAATCCAAAAGTGAGCTGGTAATGTATAATTGAAGTCTAACCACAGCACAAAGAGTTCATTAAATTTCAGCTTTCACCCATAAAAACTAGAGACATTGTGCAGCTTCAAATAATTATAACTTACATCTCGATACAATTATAATTCATAACATGTTAGGTCCTCAGTAGGTTTAACTGCAAAGTAATTTTATCTGAATGAAAAAAAATTGTCAGTATATTTTCTCAGAACAAAATTTTCTCAAATCTCTATTTGATTATCAAATTATGGCTTTCAATTGGTGTTACTTAATCATGTAATTGGCAATATTCATATTTCTTGGATATTATAAATACTTTCTGCTTGTCCTTTACACTAGTGCAAGCCTTCCATATTAACAAGATGGTATACCATCCAATCATAGGTATATCATCCACCCAACAATGACGACTCGCTGATAACTCGCTGATAAACTCCATTTCCTCCAACAAGGAACAACTCATAATCACCCAATCCAGCTCTCTTTCTCATCTGCAGTGGTTTCATCTGTTACCATGCCAACAACCCGCTATGGCATTGCAGCAAAGGTCTTCTGTGACTCCATGGGTTTGACCCAATCTGTAAAATTCCCAACACGGATTTCTCCGACTGGTAGGTCCTCCCTCCTGGTCCAAGTAATGACCAACTTTCCATCCCAATCTCTTTTTGCTCTTCTGCTCACATTAGTTCTTCTGATCACTTTCTTGTCAAGGCCCATATCTCTCTAGCTATTGTAAGAGAGCAACCTCAATGATGCAGAATATGGCTGTTTTCACAAGCCAACTGGCAGGGACTTCAATCTGCCCTCTCAAAAAGAGATTTGACCACTACCTCCACAGCACTTGATATTGATTACACATGGGAATACTTTTTTTTCTTCTTTTTGTATACTGAATCGAGGCTCGTGAAAGAGCTAACATTTATTTCACAAACAAATCAACCAGACAAACAAAATATACAAAAAGAGGGAGCGGAAGACAAGATGGGGAGAGAAGGGGAAGCACACATCAAAAGTCTACTGTCTCTCACGCACCGCTTTATCCAACCCAGACTGTGGATATCCCATCCATATTGGTACGTGTTCCTTCCCGACCTCCTGGTCTCGGTATACCTCCGAACCAGACATTGGGGAAGGTTCTTTCCACTCACAGGGTTCCAAGTGAGTGGAAAGAACCTTCCCCAATGTCTCTATATTCCCGTCTTCGAGCTTAGAGTTGGTCCCCTCCAGTGATCAACGGAACGATGTCGACTCGAAACCAGAATCTCATTCCGAGGGCAAGCACAGACACGCCGCCCAAAACGGCACCAAGGCGCACGCGGCCCAAAGCGGAGAAAAGGGTCACGTGGTTAAAGTGGCACAAAGGCGTACTCACGGCGACTGGGAAATCCAACGGCCCCCTCCAGACACGAACTTTCACTGTTCACGATCGGCGAGCCACAAAGTAATCGTCAGATGCCTCGGTGCACACACACACCACAGATACGTCTGAACGCGGTGGAAACGGTTGACGAAGCAAGGAAAGTTTGCTCGACGCGCAAAGCGCACGAGTCAAAATGGCGGACGGCTCGTACTTGAGACGTAATCACACGACGATGGTTCCTCCGAATCCAACGCCAACCTGACACGCAGGTTTGATCAGTCACAGCGATAACAACTCTATCGCGGAATCCCTTTCCAGGACACCCAAAGTTCACTCGTGTCTCTTGCTCGACAACGTTCGATCCAGAACGCAAAGCAACCAGCTTCTTCTCCGACTTTTCTCACCGCCTCCTCTTCCTCGCTCGTCGTTTTCCGGTGCAAGATTTCCTGTATCATTTTAAGTTAACCTTTTAAACTTTAGATAGCTGTTCCTGAATAATAAACCTTTTGAGAATAATAATAATACCTAATATCAGAAACATGTCAAGTGGGTGAAAACCCCAATAACAGAAGTTACGAATCCGTAACAATACTCTCGACCCTGGTACCCCTAAACAGTGGGGAGGATGTCGCTATCAAACAACTTGCTTGTCCAGATTGGAAAGCTAACCCAACTGAGGGTAATTGTCATTAATTCAATAAGGCCTCCAACAAGTGTGTGTCAATCCTGAGGAAAGCCAGAAAACATAATGTGCAAGGCAATGTAAGTGTGTGACAGAGAAGAAGGATCTCAGGGTTGTTGTGGATACAGACTTAAGCAGCCAGCTCAGTACCAAGCAACAATAGGAAAAACAAATAGGGATGGAGTTGAATGTGCAGGGGAGTCATTTATCAATCGGAGGTGGTGGTGTTAACTTCACACAGGAATTCAAGACAGGAATTGAATGAGGCTTTATCTCGATTATTGTGTTCAGGTTTGGTCACCATAATCTGAAGAAGGATACTGCAACCTTAGAGTAGGTTCAGTAGAGAACTGCAAGATTAATTCCTGGGTTACATGGGATGAGAAGTGCGTACTGAGCGATAATGCGCTTTGTACATTAGAAAGCAGGTGATTACGAAGGGATCTCAGAAATGTTTCAAGATAATAAAGGGCATAGATGAAGTATATTCAGGGATTTCATTTTACTAGGATTGACAGCAATATGACGAGCATGTGTAGCTAGATAGTGACGAAGAGGAGAGATAGGGCAGAAGTGAGGAAGGGGTTATCACATGGAGTCGTTAATATGCAGAATGGTCTTCATGAGAGGGTGGCCATGTCAGCGACTGTAGATATAGGTTTAATATATAATTTGATGGGTATCTACAATCAATGAGGATAGAGGAAATGGTCATAAGCATAGTCAGAAATGGGCGGTAGACTGTGATTATTTGGGTGTGATGTGCGCAGGGGCGTCGAGAGGGGGAGTCAGGGGGGATGCTGCCTCGGGGCCCGGGGTCCGTTGAGGGGCCCAAGCTTCTCCTGGAATATATTTTAAACAGTACAGTGAAACCGCTCATCGGCTCATCCTCATTTCCTCATCGTTACATTTAAACCCAGAAGCTGATTTTGCTTTCTTGCCAGAAACAAAACAACATTTACCGCTGTTAATGGTGCGGATAAAACTTTACATAAAATGGTTATTAACCAGAAATGTGCGTTACAAAGAAATGGGTTTGCATCCTGTTTGTCCAAAAAAAAATCATTAACCATCTTTTCACATATTTTTTTGCCAATCTTATGGAGAAATAGTGTTCAACAGTCGAGGGTGCGAATTGACTCGATCGGTCCAAACGTCCCGCTATCTCCTGTATGTTTGATCAAACGGCTAAATAAAAGTGACCATTTGTTTTTTTAAAGTTTTTTGTTTTTCATTAAAGAAAGTTCCTTAAAAAGTTATAAAAGAGAGAAACGGTGGGGGTGGGGGTCCTGAGGTTGTTTGCCTCGGGAGCCATGCTGGCTCTCGATGCCACTGGATGTGCGTGTGTACGTGTGTGTGTGTTGTTGGTTGTTAGCTCCATAATTTGGGTTTTAGAAGATGGAACGGAGCCCTCCCAAGTCTCGAAGTTTCCACCTCAGTTTCGGTAAGGGACCATGATTCATGGACCAAGATGTGAAGTTTTCTTATTCTCAAAGTTTTGTTCCAAGGGCAATTTGAGGATCTTCACCGAGCCTCGGACAGATTCCAATTACAGTTTGTTTGTCGTAATATTCCCAGGGATGGTTTTTAAGATCTCTGTAAAGTTATATTTTATCATTTCCATTGCTCCAATAAATTAATCAATGGTACTGGGTGTGTGTGTGTGTGTGTGTGTGTGTGTGTGTGTGTGTGTGTGTGTGTGTGTGTGCGCGCGCGCACAAAATGTGATGTGCTATTGGGATATTGAGATGTTCATAGGTTCTTGATGATCGTAGATGTGGATCATCTTATAGATGTGTGTCCTATTAAAGTGTGAACATATCATCTGCATTAATTCAACCTCCACCCATGAACTTCCCTCTGCCCACCTCCTACTCAATACCCCCAAAAAGAAAAATGCAGAAAGTTCTCTCAAATTTTTAAAAAAAACATATCCTTCCTTCTCCCTGTCTCTCACCCCCTCCGAGCCCCTTCCTTACCATGACCACCGCCACATACCACACAGGTTAGAAAGCACTGCTTAGTATCAAGCAGGCTGGGAGGGGGCTTCGCATAGGCAACATAAGCCAAATGGTCTTTTCCTGTTGCTTCATTAACGGTGTATGTTTCCTTTTCACAAGTGCAGTGCAACCTTGAACTAACCTCACAAATTAGTGCGAAAAGGACATCTGAAGTTATGTCATGTTGTGGATGGTAAAAGGTTGTTTTCATGGAAAAGGAAGACTTTTTTTTTCATTTAATGAGATGACTTCAGGTGATAACTATAATGTGCGTGCTAAATTTAGAACATATGCACTGGCCTTGTGCACAACATAGGTAAAGCAGATTGCAACCACAACATGGAGAGGTAACCTGACTGATTGTAAATTTAGGTCACTCCTTAAAGATTGCAACAAGTCTGTGTCAATCTTGAGGCAAGGCAGAAAACATAATCTAAAATCTTAACGCCAAACATTCCAACCAATTTCCTTCCACCAAGTCATGGTGGTGCTTGTTAAGTTCCTCTCTGGTGTATGATACCCCTCCATAACCTACCCCATCTCAAATGGTATCACTGCAGACCCTACCTGAGATAAGGCATACTTAATTGATTAGAAGCTGGTATGAGAAATGGAACATGTCTTTCAATCCTAGAAAATATCACGGCCTCACCCTTTCACCCAAGAAGGATCATCAACCAACGAACCTATTTCTATTGTCAGCCACTGGAAGAGGTTCTTGAATTACTAGGCCTCACCATCAGCCATTACCTCTCCAGGTCCAACTGTATAACGAAGAGGCCCTCTAAAGAAAATCACAGACTGGACATCTTCAATCGTTCCAAATCGTTCATTGAAAAACTAAAGCTAAAGCTACTCAGAGCCCTCAATGCATTTATCCATTGCTCAATGGAGTACTTCTCTCTGCTATGGGCTGGCATCCCAGCACCACACCTGTCCCTCCAGGATTCTGTGGAATCGAATACTCTCAAAATTATGTGAATGTGCCGCTTTGAGGCTGCAAACAGGCAGTAAGTACATTGTCATGTCATGCTAGCACCCATGAATGCGCACCCACTGCCGCCCCCATCACTCCCCCAATTAAACCTGTCCAATCCAATCCTTACAGGTTCCTGGGTTTCCTTCACTCCTCTTTCAATCTATTTTCCTGTTCATTCATTCCCTTGCTTATTGTGTCTAACTGTTTCCCCCACTGTCACACTGTCAGTCATCTCCTGTCGCTCTTCTCACTCATCTCGCTCTTCCATGAGCCTCAATCTTGTAAAGAAAATAAAATTGTCCATTGCATATATAGCTTTACCGAAAGAGGACTACCTTTGTTGTTAGACGCTCTGTCATAAATTATAATAATCCATAATCACATATCATAATACAAAACTAAAACAATAAGAGAAATCTCGAAAAGCTTAATAATAATTTCGGTGAATTGGTCTTGTTAATTCAATAAGATGAGATCAGATCAAGTACCATGCTCTATACAGAGTGGGGGTTCTGCTCAAGGGGTTTTTTGGCTGAGGTTAAAATCCTGGTTGGGTCACCATTCCGACACAAAGGCAGAGATTTGCAATTTGGCCAGGATGCCGCCGACAGCTCATCTACTCTTCATGAAGATCCGTGGGATCCTTAAAGTCCACCAACTAATGGTGGCAGATGCGACGCCCAATTTAACTTCCATCCGAGGGTTGTCACACGCACTGATGGATCAAATGAGATGATGAAAAAAGGAATAAAAGGAGATTTTACCATCTGGCTGCTTAATTCAGTATTGTCCATTAAGGAAATAGTCTTATATGGTCAAAAGCAAAGCTTTTGAAATTAATTTAAGAATTTTACAATCTTACAATTTTAGAATTTAAGAATTTAAGAATTTAAAGAATTTAAGAAAATAATTTTTGAAAATAATTTAAGAATTTTAGAATTTTAGAATTTCAGAATTTCAGAATTTTTGAAAATAAATTCTGAAAATATTTTTTGAAAATAATTTTTGAAAATAATTTTTAAAAATAATTTGTAAAAATAATTTTTGAAAATAATTTTTGAAAATAAATTTTGAAAATAAATTTTGAAAAGAATTTAAAACTGTTTGGTAATTCTGCTACATTGGGAAAGCAGAGGAAGACGTTGCATTCAGTACAAGACCAAACACGGGGGAATTTGCAACGTAACAGAAAGATTGTTTTTTTTCTCTGGCGTCCTGATGGGGTCGAGGCGTGCGATGTCTTTCCTTCAGGCTGTTGTGCATCCCCAGCTACATCTCCATAATAATTTTTGCTGACGGGCAATATAATTTTGCATTTTTTGTTGTTGTTGTTTTGCTTGTGTTGCATGCCATTCACAGTTTTAATGCTGGAATGCTTCATGAGGATAGGACTGGCATGCAGCAAAATATAATAGGTAAGTCAATTCTTAATAATGATTCACTTCAGTTTATAAATTTATACGTCAGCTTTTTTTTTTTTTTTTTTTTTTTTTTTTGTATACAAGGTCGAGGCTCGTGAAAGAGCGAACATTAATCACACAGAAAGACAAACCGACACATAAAACATATAACATAGGGAGCGGTAGACAAGATGGGGAGAGAGGGGGAAGGACACAAACACAACATTTGAGAGCAGGGACCGAGAGACATGGAGACATCGAGAGATCTGAGAGAGGGCGAGGGCTTTGGGGGGGGGGGGCGTGGGAAGGGGGCGGTGGGAGAGGTATAAAACATATGGACACTGCCAGGACTTCCAGGAAAGAAGTTGGAATTTCAAACAAGGTGGATCTGGGGTGAATTAGCGGGGGTAGAAAAGATCAAGGTTTTGGATGGGGGAAGATAAGAGATGGTGGTGAACAGCTGTTTTAAAGACCTGGAGGGAGGAGTGGGATTGAAGGGAGTGAGGGAGTTTGTTCCAGAGGCGGGAGAAAAGAGGAATGAAAGAGTGAAGGTGAGCAGAGAGCCGAGATTTCGGCAGTTTAACCATCAGAGGGTTGCTGGCAGATCTTGTGCGACCTGTAGGAATATTTGGGGGACAGAGCACAGAGAGAGCTGGGGGTGCAAGGCCGGAGAGGAGTCGGTAGAAGACAGAAAGACCACCTACCTGCCTGCGGTGAGTGAGTGAAAGGCCCTCAGAGATAGCTTCATCGCGGGAGATTCCAATAATTCTGAAAGCTTTGGTTTCAACAGCGTGAAGCCGAGCTAGGTGTGAGGCAGGAGCACCGGCCCATAGGGGAGAACAGTATTCCATTGAGCTGCGGATGAAAGCCTTGTATGTGGTGAGGAGCTCAGGTGTGCCGAGGAAGGACTTCGCACGACGGAGGATGCCCAGTCGGCGACTGGCTTTGGAGGCCAGCTTGGAAATGTGGTTTTCCCAAGAAAGATCATGGCAGATAGTGAGACCCAAAATCTTGAGCGACAGAACTTCTTGGAGAGGATTGTTGAGAAAGTAGATGGGAGGGTTGTCCAGTCGATCTTTTCGGAGAGACATAGTAAGAGTGTGAGATTTGTCAGGATTGAAAGACATGTTCCACTTGTTTGACCAGTCTGTGATTTTGTCCAGGTCTTCAGAGAGTGAGGAGGCAGCAGACTGCCGATCTGAGGGATGAGGAATGGAGCGGCAGAGAGTGGAGTCATCAGCAAAGAGATAGAGAGGATTTTCGAGAGAGTCAGAGAGATCATTGATGAAGACCAGAAAAAGCACGGGGCCCAGAACACTGCCTTGGGGAACTCCAGCCTGAACAGGAAGAGGAGATGAGAGAAACCCATTCAGGGCCACACGTTGACGACGACTAGAGAGGAAGTCCGCCAGCCATGCGTGGAGATTTCCATGGATACCAAAGGAGGAGAGTTTGGTGAGCAGAGCGGGGTGCCAGACCGTGTCGAAGGCACGTGATATGTCGAGGGAGACAGCTCTAATTTCCTGTTTGGCATTGAGGACCTCCATCCATTGTTGAGACAGCAGAAGCAGCATGTCCAGAGTAGAGTGACCTGGTCTGAAACCAAATTGATGATCAGAGATCAAGCCATTGGAGAAGAGGAAAGATTTCATATCCGAAGCAATGATGGATTCCATGACTTTGCTGATAATTGGGAGAAGACTGATTGGTCTGTAGTTGCTAGGATCTGTTTTTGCACCTTTTTTGTGCAAAGCGGTGATGTTGGCTGATTTCCAAGCAGATGGCAGTTGACCTTGAGCAAAAGAGAGGGTGAAGAGAACAGAGAGAGGGTGAGATAGAGCAGCAGAGCAGGATTTTAGGACCCGTGGGCTGATGCCGTCGGGTCCAGTTGCAGAATCAGAGTCGAGGGTTGACAGAAACTTTTCCACCTTGTCAGGAGGAAAGGACACGGAGTCCAGGAGCAGCAGGGTACGACTGGGTATGGTGGGTACAGAGAGGGATGGGTTTGGGACACAAGATTTAGAGGCAAACACAGAGTTGAGGCATTCAGCTTTTTCACGTGCGGAGTCAGCTGTGTAGCCGTTTGAGGTAAGGGAGGGGATGGAGGGGGAACAAACACCAGAAACGGATTTGACCAGATGCCACCAGGATTTGGAAGAGGGAGACAGATAAGAGAGTTCGGTCTTGAGAACGGAGAGATATTGTTTCCTGGCTCTCCTGAGGGTGGACACACACTTGTTTCGGGCTTTGTGAAAGGAAATGAGATTTCCTTCCGTTGGATTTGCTTTCCAGGAGACGAAGGCAAGTTGTTTCTGGGCAACAGCCTCACCACAAGATTCCGTGTACCATGGACGGGAGGAAGGGTATGACAACTGAAGACGAGATGGGATAAATCTGTGCATGAGAGAGAGCAATTTACTTTGGAAGAATTCCCAGGATGAGTTGATGTCAGAGGTGGTAGAGATGGGAGACCAGTCCAGATGATTGATGGCTGCTTGAAGACCGTGCCAGTTGGCCTGAGTGAAATGCCAGACTCGTCGACGCTGAGCAGGCTCCCTGAGGATGGTCAGAGAGATGTCCACTTTAACAAGGACATGATCAGATGATCCAATCGGAGCAGAAGAAGAGTAGCGAAGATCTGCTGTAAATTAGATTTATTATCATTTTTGTTGTACTGGTAATGGTTTTTAGCATGTTCACATCAGTCTGTTGCTGAGGTTCAGCGTCTGGCAAAATTTATTGGGTGGTTTCATTGCATGGAGTCCAATTGAGCTGTGAAGCCATGTTTCAACACTAGTTACCAGATGAATGGTAAAGTTACCTGGATCTATATTGGGAGTATTAAGGATCCTTCAACATGATGCAAACCAATGCCGTCAACCATGATAGTGCTGAGGTTTTTCAGCAACCATCTTGCTGAGACCTTGTAAATGCCCGAAGTAGACGTCGATGATGGTGAAAACGCAACATTGAGAAATTCCAATTTCTGTGGATATGTTGTTGACCTTCATGTGGAGATTATCCATGATCACTGCCTCGACCTGAGCAACAGCATGTTATTAATTCATCGATTTGCTATCAGTCCTGCCCCTGGTGTTATCTCGAAGGAACTCTCATCCTTGCTTAAAGTCACCCACCCATTTGGAACTGTAGTGGGGCAACTTAGCATAACAATTGTGCATTTTGTGAGGAAAGCACCAAATTTGGCACGCTAGTAGACTATCATATTATGAAAAGATCTGGATATTGGGCCATCTCAGATTCAGAGATTTGATTTTTGCAAGATTTTGATTCGATTGGGATCGAAGAGAACACCTTCTTCGTCTTCTGTACAGTGAAGTTGCCAGCCCTGAATTCTCTGGCTACATCTGGGTGCTTCATTGGGAGTGCAACCATGTCCCTCAGGTGAACAGGGACCCACCTGGCATAGTGTGTGTGGTCTAAGGCATGGAACCATGGGACCAGTTCCGTCAGGGCATCAAGGAACATCGTGAATGAAGCCTGCCGCAGAGAACGCACATAGACCAGTACCAACATCTCTAGTTCCAGCACAGTTGCCCAGTACTGAAAGTTGGGAATGTCTTCTCCTCTCTGGTGACACCAGTCTTCGAACTCAGGCAGGTCTTCTGCATCATCAGCATATGTCATACAGTGGCGTTCATACGCACGGTGTTGCAGGATGTGCAGTGCCGCTGCAGTGATTTGATGAGCTCTTCTTGTGCGGGTGACGTGCGCAGCTCGCAGGAAGGAGTCGGCCGTCCCTGGCGTTGCAATCTCAGCTTGAAAATCTGCAAAATCTGCAAATCTTGCAAAAATCAAATCTCTGAATCTGAGATGGCCCAATATCCAGATCTTTTCATAATATGATAGTCTACTAGTGTGCCAAATTTGGTGCTTTCCTCACAAAATGCACAATTGTTATGCTATATTTAGCTTAGCTGCCGGACTATTGTAGATGATGAGGGTGCACCTTCACCTTACATGGTCATGGTGCATCTGTGCATTTCAATGGAGTGAGCACCTTCTTTGCATTAATTATTGACACCTCAATGCTCACTCAATCTTTGTAAGAACATAAAATGAATGACGCAGCCAACATGGATTCTACTCTGAAACAACAAATGATGTCAAATGAATGAGTGGTGGTGGCAGATCATCCCACTCTGCAAACCAAGCATTCATGCTGCTAAAGTAAGCTCATGGGAAGGATTATGCTGGGTGGTTTGCTTACTGGGTAGTTTGGTATTTTTCTGCTATGTGGTTTTGCAATAACTTGCCTACTGTTGATGAAAAACAACCTAGGATATATTTTGTCCATCAAATAATGCTATCGGAATGTGAGCAGGATCAGGTTTATCATGCACCGCAGGGTCAGTGGTGCACTTTGTGATGAAACTTTCCATGGGTGCCTGGTGTGGGCAAATACAAACTTAAACTAGAGCAATACTAGACCGTGTCACAAAACCCAAAGATCTTTGATTGATTGACTGATATCCAACCAGAATTGAAACTTCACCACAACCTTCATCATCCATGACTTACCCATGTTTGTTCAAAGCATTGGAAAAATTGGGGTCTGAGGAGGTACTCCCCAAAATAGGGGGGGGTTACTCCCTAAAATATATATTTTGTTGTTTGTGTGTTTAAAGTCTTATGATTATGTTAGCATGATTCTACATGCTGCCCTACATTGACTGATATCCAACCAGCACTGTGCTGTCTTGCTTTTACCCCCCTGTATCAATAACCACCCCCAGATCCTTCTGTGTGACATGCTCCAACATTGCCTTTTGCATCATGTTATCCCTATTTTCATAGTTTCTACCCATCCCGAGCACTTTACATTTCTTTATGTTAAACTGCACCTGCCAATCTTTTGCCCAATTTATTAATGTATCCAGACTTCCATGAATCTCATCACCACCCTCTCTGTTATCTACGTCACCTCCAAGCTCTGTGTCATCAGCAAATTTAGAAAGTAGACTCTTCACCCCACTATCCAAATCGTTGATGTAAATTGTGAATAATAATTGTCCGAGTACTGATCCCTGAGGGACCCCACTACGTACATCCTCCCAGCTGAACATCCTCCTATTCACAACCACTCTTTGTTTCCTATCACTAATCCAGTTAGCTACCTGACCAGCCCCTCCACCTGCCCTTACCTTGGCTAACAAACTCCTATGTGGAACCTTATCAAAAGCCTTCTGGAAATCAAGATTAACTGCATTCACTGCACTTCCCTCATACACCCAATCAGAAATTAAAACATATAACTAGAATAAATTTGTTAAACATTATCTACCTTTGGTAAATTAATAATGCCTACCTTTAATTCGTTTGTATTTATTCTAATGTTTCCCTATCCATTACTAAATTGTCCCCAACACCTTCCACAACAATGAGGTCCAGCTAACAGGTGCATAGTTCCCCAATTCTCTGGAACCTTTCCTAAATAACAATGTTACATTTGCTATTCTCCAATCCTCTGGTACCTCTCCTGACTCAAATGGGCTGTTAATCAGTTTGTCAAAAATAGGGAAAATCTTATCATTATATTTTGTTATATTCCAAGTCATGAATTTGGGGACTGAAAGGACATGCAAGTTGCTGCTGAAAAGTGGGTCCACTATATCGTTATGTTGGCCTGGATGGATGTTTCTGCTTTGATGGGTAATTTTGGTTGGAAATTTGCTCATTTAAATAATTATTTCACATGGATGACTCATATGTTGAGATGTCAGTAGTTATGAGGTTTGGTTGAATAAAGATTTGCAAAGGCTACATTTCGATGCATTTTCCCTTGTTCCTGTCTTTGTGTTTGTTATTTATTTATTTTTAACAGTGAGGCATCAGTGTTAAGTTTTCAGGCAATGTTAACTGTGTGAATGGAGGTCAGGAGAATATAAAGTGATAAGCATTTTTTTTTTCTGTTTTATCAAAGTTCAGCCAGTCATGCCAAAAATGAGGGAAACAGCACATAAAACTCTTTGATAGTGTCATTTGGTGTGTTTTTTGGCAAAGTCAACGTATGATTACCTTTTTTTTTGGCACTCTGCACATCACGTACAGTGCATTCAGAAAGTATTCAGACCCCTTCACTTTTTTCACATTTTGTTATGTTGCAGCCTTATGCTGAAATCGTTTAAATTCATTTTTTCCCTCATCAATCTACACTCAACACCCCATAATGACAAAGAGAAAACAGGATTTTAGAAAGTTTTGCAAATTTATTAAAAATAAAAAACTGAAACATCACATTGACATAAGTATTCACACCCTTTGCTATGACACTTGAAATTTAGCTCAGGTGCCTCCCATTTCTCTTGATCATCTTTGAGATGTTTCTGCACCTTGATTGGAGTCCACCTGTGGTAAATTCAATTGATTGGACATGATTTGAAAAGGCACACACCTGTCTATTTAAGGTCTCACTGCTGACAATGCATATCAGAGCAAAAACCAAGCCATGAGGTCGAAGGAAATGCCTGCAGAGCTCAGAGACAGGATTGTGTCGAGGCACAGATCTGGGGAAGCCGACAAAAAAATTTGTGCTGCATTGAAGGTTTCCGAGAGCACAGTGGCCTCCATAATTCTTAAATGGAAGAAGTTTGGAACAACCAGGACTCTTCCTAGAGCTGGCCGCCCGGCCAAACTGAGCAATCGGGGGAGAAGGGCCTTCGTGAGAGGTGACCAAGAACCCGATGGTCACTCTGGCTGAGCTCCAGAGATCCTGTGTGGAGATGGGAGAAACTTCCAGAAGGACAACCATCACTGCAACACTCCACCGATCTGGGCTTTATGGCAGAATGGCCAGACGGAAGCCGCTCCTCAGTGAAAGCCACATGAAAGCCCGCTTGGAGTTTGAAAAAAAAGCACCAAAAGGACTGTCAGACTGTGAGAAACAAGATTCTGTGGTCTTTCAACTAACCCACTTGGTCAGGTCAGTTGATACGTTTGACAAACAGTTTTTTTGTGAGCCACCATTCCAAGTTTGATAATGCAGCGGATCTGGCATGCTTCACAGACATGTACAAGACCCTGATATTTCTTTTGGACAATTCATGAATCCTGTCGAGCTAACAGTCTTCATTATAGGCCAACATAACTGAAAAGTGTATCAACTAACCTGCCTCTCCCATACACATACCTCTAATACAGAGGAATGGTCTTTCAGACAAGTTTTACTCAAATAATAGTGAGCTTTCTCTCCAGTAAAAATAAATTCTCAACAACAGACTCAGGATTGAACTGGACAGTAACCAACCATGGGAGCATGCAGGTTTTAGAAATAAAAACTCTAAATGGATCACCTTAATCATACTAAAATACACAGTTTGGTGTCTGTCTGACCCTGATACATTCGCTCATTACTTATCCAATGGCAACCAAACCTGCCAGGGAGACTAACGAGTAATTGTCACATGACAGAGGGAGGTTGTAGCAACTTAACCTGCCAGGGGGACTAACGAGTAATTGTCACATGACAGAGGGAGGTTGTAGCAACTTAACCTGCCCAATTCCCCAAGGAGGATAAACTCCATCTTGGACAAACTCCATGTTAAGGTGTATAAATAGCTCAGCAAAATTATTACAACGTCAAACAATTCCGTTAATTCTTTCCAACGTATGATTACCTTTCTGACAGTTACAACTGAAAGGAATTTTGAGGAAACCAGGGGCGTTTGTACCAAGAAGCTTGTTATCGCTCGCCAAGCCACCCATTCCATAATCAACCGTTCCGTTGGAGTGCTCGCTTGAGCGCAAAAGCCATTTGGCAAGCGCTCTACATGCTGATTGGTGATGAAGCACACCTCCGACGTCCTCGAGGCATTCTATGCTTATTGTGTCTCACATAGCCTAATGAATCTGGCCTGTTTAGACTTATTAGGCCTCTAGGTGAGGTGCTCAAATGAGTCTGCACGCGTGAATGATACATCATGAATCCCATTGCCTGTGCGATTTTTTTTGCCACAAGATTTTGTGGACTGTGCATGGATTGTTTATAACATAAATCTTTGGGGCCTCGTATGTCATTTCTCCGAGCCATGGTTTCAAGTGTGAAGTGCAATATTGCCCCTGACGTCGTTATGGCCCAATTGTGACCTTGATTTGAGGCATAACTCCATTTGTAATGCACACTCGCTTCTAAGTTACCCGGCCTGGGTTTGAATCCAGATCCAGCTATAAAGTGTCATCCCGGTGTTTCACAGGCTGAGTGATTCCTCGTCCCTTGGATTTACGTTAAACTATAGTACCGTCTGCTGGCACAAGTTGGTGGACATTGAAGATCCCACGGTGTCCTTCACGAAGAGTAGGTGAGCGAAGAACAACTTCCAAATTCCTGCTCTTCCATAGTCGAACGTAACGCCTGGGAAGCTGGTTCATGAAAGACTTGGGACAAGCTTCCCATGACCAACCCGACAAGAAGTTTGGATTAATTGTGGCTGTTAAAGAAGAAAAATTAAAAGAAGAAGAATATGAACCCACTGCTATTCACATGACCCACAGCCACCGCTACTTCCCTCTCGCCGCCCCTCTGGCTGCTCCCATAGGGAGTGGGTGTTTCTAGGATAAGAAATCAGCTTATGGAAAAATCAACAGAATAATAAACTTACTTTGTGTCTCAGATTCATAGATTATGAAAAAAGTCCTCACCTCACCCAAATGTCCACTTGAGATAAATCAATGTATTAAGCGAGGTATACAAATGGTGGGACAGAAACCTACAAACTGCACCAAAATATTGGTAATATCCAGATTAAACGCGGATGTCAGACAGACAGACACAATCTCAGCAAGAGTGTACATAACATGCCTAGAAAGAGCTATCCATGCAATGCGACCAACACCGAAACTAGGTTAAATAGAAGAATAATTGATGTTGATGGGGAAAGAACAAAACACTGACAATTCACAGATGACATCGTTTCAATATCAAACAATGCTGAATAACTGAAAATCGGGATGGAAGAGATAAATTTGGAGAGTCAAAAATTGGTTCTGACAAAGACATCAATAATATTCCAGCACTATGCAAAAGATGGAAGAGATTCAAATTGATCATTACAAGAATCGAGAAACCAGCAATGACATTTACATAGGACAATTCATAAAAATGGGTGCGGATCACTTTGAAAAAGTAGGAGGAGCATGATGGACATCACTTGGAAAATTTGAAAACCGTCAGTAAAAGCCAACCTCCCTTCTGTCTGTAAATGAAAGTTTAAGATTCAGTGTGTCCACCCAGCAATTACAGAAGGAAGTGAAACGTGGTCTCTAACAAGGAAGCTGAAATAAAAATTGATCACCAATAAAAGAGCCATGGAAAATGCTTTTTCAGCATAACTAAAAGGGATAAGAAGAGAAACTAATGGATTATACAGACCAAAAAAAATTCCTTGACATTATGATTGCAATAAAAAACTGAAACATACCTGGGTACGCAAGCAAGACAGCAAACACACAGCAAGAAAAGCGGACAACCAGTGGACATGAATTATGAACTGGCAACCGAGAAAAGGCCCTAGAATAAGCAGAACTAGACCAATGACCTGATTGAGAGATCAAATAGAAAACCATAGTCCCCCTTTCGCTCCGCGGTGCGACGGGGGACAACAAATACTGCGGTACAATGGCCTAAAATTCCATTCAATAGACCAAAATGGAGCATCTTGAAGGTCTTCAAACTACAGTGGAATAAATAGACTGGCTAACTCATCATCTAATATATAAAGCTCTTTCTAGCCAATGACTCACCCACTCACTCACTCACTCAATGATACAAATGTTTAGTACCTTCTAGGTGGGCTAGAAAGCTGAAATTTGCATACTGAGGCACTTGAAACCAATATTCCAGGGGGAAAAATCAGTAAATGTCTGTCGGAAAATGTCTAGAAATGAAAATATCCACGAATAAAAGTTGGCTGGTGCAGAATTGCTCTTCTCATGGTGGGACACGTGACCCAAGACAATGGAGCTTACACTCAAACCGGTTGCTAGGCAACGCTAACACATGCTTCTTCTGCCTCTTATTTTATAACATTTGCCGTAATTATATTAAAAGTTACAGTCGCTGTAAACTTTCAAACAGCTCATTCTAATCACCAATTATTGATATATTTGAGTTAAATAAATAGCTCCTTGCAGAATGCAAGCAAAATCCACATCATAGAATATATAAAGCTCTCTCGCAATCCACATCATAGAATATATAAAGGTTGTATTTATTATGTATGTATGCATGTATGAACGATGCACCAGAGTAGTTGGATGCAGTGTGCAACGAGGCCCCACTAGTATACTATATGCATGACTGACTGATAATAATAATAATAATAATGCATTTATTACCTTCGCAAAAGCGGAAGGTTATGTTTTGATCGCTGTGTATTTATTTGTATGTCTGTGTGTGTGTATGTTAATCGCATAACTCAAAAAGTATTCAACCGAATTGCATGAAATTTGGTGGGATGATTGGTTATTATACGGGACACATTTGATTAGATTTTGGGAAACAGATTTGCTCAAATTCTGACTATTTTTAACTCGATCGTATTTCACTCAAAGTTATGAGCGACTGAAGAAGAAGATGTCCATCCAGGACGTCATCACTATAACGCGATCTCCCGCGATCATTTCAACCTCAAAAAAAATTATAATTGCAGATTTGACAATAGATGAGGCATATTAACAAACGAATGAAACAGATTTGCTCAAATTCTGACTATTTTTAACTCGATCGTATTTCACTCAAAGTTATGCGCGACTGAAGAAGAAGATGTCCATCCAGGACGTCATCACTATAACGCAATCTCCCGCGATCATTTCAACCTCAAAAAAAATTATAATTGCAGATTTGTCAAGAGATGAGGCATATTAACAAACGAATGAAACAGATTTGCTCAAATTCTGACTATTTTTAACTCGATCGTATTTCACTCAAAGTTATGAGCGACTGAAGAAGAAGATGTCCATCCAGGACGTCATCACTATAACGCGATCTCCCGCGATCATTTCAACCTCAAAAAAAATTATAATTGCAGATTTGTCAAGAGATGAGGCATATTAACAAACGAATGAAACAGATTTGCTCAAATTCTGACTATTTTTAACTCGATCGTATTTCACTCAAAGTTATGAGCGACTGAAGAAGAAGATGTCCATCCAGGACGTCATCACTATAACGCGATCTCCCGCGATCATTTCAACCTCAAAAAAAATTATAATTGCAGATTTGTCAAGAGATGAGGCATATTAACAGACGAATGAAACAGATTTGCTCAAATTCTGATTTTTAAAAATCGATCGCATTTCACATAAAGTTTCACATCGCATACACTCCCATGCCAAGTACAGAACAGTAGCTGCGGCGAAGGTATGCGCTCTACCGAGTGCCCGGATTCTAGTTTTATATAGCGCTTTTCAGGAAGCCCAAAGACGCTTTGACAGAGTGCAAAACATAATGCATAGCAAAACATAAAAACAATTGCAAAAAAAGAAGAATCAATAGGGAAATATTCAAAGCACAAAGGAGGGAGAAAGAGAGGAGATAGTCAGTGGTTAGATGCTGTGGGTTAAATGTTGAATGCAGTGTTGAACAGGTGTGTCTTGAGTGATGTTTTGAATGTGGTGAGTGAGGAGGAGTCTCTGATGGTGTGAGGTAGCGAGTTCCAGAGGGTGGGAGCAGCGATGGAGAAGGCCCTGTCCCCCCAGGATCTAAATTTGGTCCGGATGGGGGGGGGGGGGGGTCAGGAGGTTGGTACCAGCAGAGCGGAGGTTGCGGGTGGGAGTGTGTCTGGAGAGGAGGTCAGCCAGGTAGGATGGGGCCAGGTTATGGAGGGCTTTGTAGGTCAAGAGGAGGATTTTGTACTGGATTCTGATGGATCAACATCTGGATTACAGAGCATTGGTTCCGCCGAAGCAGTTTCAGGACCAGGGGTCATTCTGGGCGGTTTGCCATCTCTGCACCCGTCAGTAGTTATTGCAGGAATTTGGAATTTGGCCAGGGTGTGGGCGATAGCTGACCTACTCTCCGTGAAGAAAACCATGGGATATTTAATGTCCACCAACTAATGCCGGCAGATGGGACACCCTGCCTGTGAAAGCCTGAGATGACAGTGTATCCAGACCAAGATTCCAAGATTCAAATCCAGACGAGACAGCTTAGAGGTGAGTCTGCGTACCTCTAGGTTTAGGCCATCCTGTCACCCATCTTCATCAACCATCCTTGCTGCTTTTCATCTGCATATGGCGCTAGAAAAAATGACTTCCAATTCCTTGCGAATCTCTGTGTTGGATGCTTTGGATTGAACCTCCACTTAAAATGCGTAAAATGGAACATTTTGAAAAATTCAAATTATTCTCACTCAGATTTCACCATCAGCATAATACATATTGTTGTCGGTTTGTTCAAACTTTGTTTAAATACAAAGACGATTTATATTACCGGCTACCAATGGGAGGCGCTCTACAATACACATTTACACAGAGGAAATTGGGCTCTTTCGCCCACAATGAACCCCATTCCCCAGATTTGCTGCCCTGACAGAAACTATACTTGTAGTACTCTTGGGCAACTTGCAAAATTGGGTTGGATTTGGTTCAGTAGTTTTTTCTGCAATATATAAAATCAAATATACAGCGCCTTCAGAAGGTATTCACACCCCTTTACTTTTTTCACATTCTGTTGTGTTACAGCCTGAATTTAAATGAATTGAATCGAGATCTTTTGTCACTGATCTACACATAATACCCCGTAATGTCAAAGTGGATTTTTTTTTGTAATTTTCACAGAATCCTTCCGACCCGATTTTCCTCATCGCCTGTGTCGTTCAATCGCCTGTGGAAAGATCTGCTATCGCCAAGCATGGAATAAGGGCAGGCCATGTTCCTCTATGGGACAATGTGGATGTTCTGGCGGCATCCCCGAACCGTGCCAGGAGGCGAATACTGGAGGCATGGCTCACTGGCCAAGTGAGGGCACCGTTGTCAGAGGAGACTGTGGCGTTACCACAGGCGTACGGACCTCTCATTCATAAATACACTCGAGAGACACCGATATTGGGAGGAGGACAAGGACAAAGTGGGACATAAACATCACAGGCGACAAGGAAAACACAAACACCACGCACCTCTCAAACACACACAAAACATTTGGAACACAAGCTTGTCATGGGCCAATGGTCACGAGGTCTCGCAAGACAGCTTTGTGATTGGTTGACAGAATAGGCCCACATCCTTCGCCGAGGTATACCTGGGAGGAGGTAAACAAGGGAATTACTTTTGGTAAAGGTAAGGCGTTTGATAAAAGTTGGAGTTTTAAGACAAGTTTTTAAGACAGAACTATAGGTTGGAGAACGGTAAAATGGACTTATTGGAGATATATATATATATATATGCATACATATACATACATTACATATCAAGAGCCTGGTGTTGGCTTAGCGGTTAGGGTGCCAGCTTGGGATCCGAGGATCCTGGGGTCGTAATCCCGGTCAATCGCTGAATTAACACCAGGGGGGTTGATTCAGCCTGCCATCCTTCCGAGGTCGGCAAATTGAGTACCAGTTCACTGGTAATTCCCTGTGTGTCGCAAGAGGCGATCAACAGGGTTGGCGACAGGAAGGGCATCCGGCCATAAAACATTGCTTCAAAAAGGGGACCACGGTGCCCAAAAAAAGGCCAACCCCCGCTCTGTGGGGAAAAATGGCCTCTAAAGGTGGTTCTTTTTCTTTATACATTACATATCAAAATTAGTTTATATATTGCATATTTTATTTATATATTGCATATATTGCAGGTAAAAGGTATGGTATTTTAATGCAGAAAGGTCAAAAGTTGTAAAATTAAAGTATTGTTTACCTTCTAATGAATTGCGAGGCAATGCTAAGAGACAAAGTTTATAATCCCAAGTCAAAAACAAATATTATGGGGGTGGAAACTTATAAACCAAAGTTAATAACAAAGTGATTGTATCATATTCTCGCAGGTGTTCCCATGTGAATACCATTCCCATCGGGAACAACAGAGCCAATTAAATTTGTCAAGACTTGTTAGCAACTTTCCTTTTCGTTATTTTGATTGAATTTAGATTTGTAACGATTGTGTAATAGACTGCAAGAGAGATAGCAATTCGATATCTGATCTAGGTTTAATTCTCAACCCAATGATAAACACAGTGGAGTACAGGACAGTAGAGGATGAAAAAGCCTTTGTGGGTAGACAAATTAAATTCAAATGTTGCTGCTGTGAAGCATAAATTCAGTTTCTAAACTAGACCAGCAAACACTTGGAAGTGCGCATCCCTCCGCCAGGCCGAACAGTTTACGTTTTGTATCCCACGGATAGGCCGGATCTGAACCAAAATCGAATCAACTTGTCTTGTCACCTAACCAACTCGTCCGCCTTGTTTCGTCCGAATCCGTCCACAACTTTTTGAAATGTTATGCTTTATATCGTTTTTGGCCCCATCTCTCAATGGTGAAGAATCTTTAAAAAATTTAAAAAATTTCGGATCTGAATTTTCACCTAAATCGAATCAGGTTTTCCCTGTCACACATCCAACCTGTCCACCAAGTTTCGTTCGAATCCATCCTCAATTTTTTGAGATATCATTTTAGATATAGTTTTTGGTCCCATCTCTCAATTCTGAAGAATCACTTTATAAAGGCTAGTATCCGGACGCAGATTCGGATCATCAACAAAATCTACTCATTTCATCTTTTTCACATACCCAAGAACTCCACCAAATTTTATCTGAATCCGCCCACAACTTTTTGAGATATCCAGGTCACAGACAAACAGACAGACAAACAGATAGACAAATGAAAAATCACCCATAGAGCGACACTTGGCAAAACAGAACAAAGTGGAATGGCACTCAGTAGAGCATCCTTTTAACCTCAAAAATAGTTGGAGGTTGAATTCAGTTGGCTGATATGAAAATCCTATTCAAATTTCAAGTCAAACGGATGAAAATTGAGGCTTTTAGAAATTTGAAAAAAGCGGTTGACCTTGGGCCTATGTTGACCTTTTGGCCTATGCTGATCTCAAAAATAGTTGTTGGTTGAATTCAGTTAACTGATGTGTATATCCCATTCAAATTTCAAGTGAATCGGATGAAAATTGAGGATTTTAGAAATTTAAAAAAAGGTCGTTGACCTTTTGGCCTACGCTGATCTCAAAAATAGTTGGTGGTTGAATTCAGTAAGCCGATATGTAAATTCTCTTCAAATTTCAAGTAAATCGGATGAAAATTGAGGATTTCAGAAATTAAAAAAAGTGGTTGACCTTTGACCTACGTTGACGTTTTGGCCCACGCTGATCTCAAAAATAGTTGGTGGTTGAATTCAGTAAGCCGATATGTAAATCCTATTCAAATTTCAAGTCAATCGGATGAAAATTGAGGATTTTAGAAATTTGAAATGGTTGTTGACCTTTGGCCTATGTTGACCTTTTGGCCTATGCTGATCTCAAAAATAGTTGGTGGTTGAATTCAATTCGCCGACATGTATATCCTATTCAAATTTCAAGTCAATTGGATGAAAATTGAGGATTTTAGAAATTTGAAAAAAGTGGTTGACCCTTGGCCTATGTTGACCTTTTGGCCTATGTTGATCTCAAAAATAGTTGGTGGTTGAATTCAGTAAGCCGATATGTATATCCGATTCAAATTTCAAGTCAATCGGATGAAAATTGAGGATTTTAGAAATTTGAAAAAAGTGGTTGACCTTTGGCCTGTTGACCTTTTGACCCCAAAAATAAATAGGATTTTGTCGGACCACGAACTCTACCATTTGGTAAAGTTTCGTGAAGATCGGTTTAAAATTGTGATCTGTAGGCAAGTATAAGTGAACGGACATTCAAACAAACACACACACACACACAAACAAACACACAAACCGGAGTGAGCAACATACTTGCAAAAAAAAAAATATATATATTTTTGCCAAGTAACAAAGAGACAGGTGTGAAAACATGACCCTCGCCCACCTTTGGTGGCGTAGGTAAAAATTTACATTCATTTGGAGAAATTAAATTCTGTTTCGTGTTCTCTCCGAGCCTCTTCCCTTCACTGTTCCAAGGGGGTGAGGTCCAAGCAAGTCTCGCCCAGAGTGTCACCGTCCATCGTTCTGGTGGGTGTATTATTTCACCACCAAGGAGAGCCAAAAATACATGGCGTAATAAAATTGTTTCTTTTGATATTCTGGATAATTATTTTTTGGCAATCTCATCTGTATTTCGAGGATTTTTGAATGTATGGCCTCGTACATGCGCTCAATTCGCATTGGCAAAGCAATCTCAATTTATTTCCAGGTTTGCAGCAATGCCAGTCGTGAATACAGGGAAATTACATATGATTAGAACATGTTGTGAATGTTTGATATAACCAGAGTGACTGATATACTTGGACGTCTGACCATACATGTTAACATGCAATACTTAAAATCTGCACTGTCACCTAACCATTGTACACTGTCTGCAAACCATACATTTTTATGACTTTGTATGGCAGATAGGTGAAATATTTGGGAAAATTGTGCCTTTGATGATACAAGCACGAGAGTTGGCACACAGTTAGAATATGCCCGAAGGAAGATACTTGGCCATAGGGCCATCGCAGATTTGTCCTGTGACAACAATGGCGGCCATTTTTCCAAAAAGGACAAATCTGCGATGGCCCTATAGCCAAATATCTTTCTTAGGACACACTCTGACTGCGTGCCAAATGCTAAGCTTGTATCATCAAAGGACAATTCCTGCACCTGTCTGCCACACTAACTGTATATTGTCCGTAAACGATAAAAACTCAGACACTTCTTCATCAATAATAATAATTCCATTATATAAAACACCACCTCCCTTGGGGAACTCCCTCTGCACAATAAAACTGAGAAACATCAGCTCCCTTACAGAGCGATCGTGCCGTGCAAGATGACATGACGTACCACTGCCTTGCGCCACACAACCCTCCGTGAGCTGAGTGAGGTTGCACCAGCCGCCATTTGTTTGTGGATATTTTCATTTCGGGACATTTTGTGATTTTTCCTGGAATATAAGCTTGAAGTTGCACTAGTATGCAAATTCTCAGCTCTCTAACTAACCTAAAAAGTACGAAACATTTCTACCAGTCAGTGCTTAAAAAAAATAAAAAAATAAAAAATATATATATATATATGTACATAAACTTGTATACATATATATTATATATATATATATATATATATATATATATATATATATATATATATATATATATATATATATACATACTGTTGCGGATATGAGGCCTGTATTTTTTTGATTGTGTTGTATTGTGGTAAATTGGTGATGATTATTGTTTATTCTGCGCCCCCCTACCTCCGGAGCTGTGTAAAGGTGAAAGGGCATCCCATAATTAGTCCACAAGCATACACGTCAGCCAAATAATAGAATACCCCTGTTTGATAGTTATCTCTTATTCTGTGTTTTAGGGTAAGGCTGTGTCTCCCATTAATTGAAGTACTCCATTGCACCAGTGAAAAAGAATAGATCCGCTTTCATTCCCATCCCCAAAATCTCCATTTCCTTTTACAGCCCCTCTCGTGATTGCCAACCCTCGATTGCCAATTACCTCCCCTCCAATAACCGCCATTGACCACGAGGCAGGGTCGGAGAAGAAAGGCGTGTCTCCACCTCGTCATAGAGGGGAAGAGGGGCGTGCCCGCCCGTCGTCATCAAGGGCGGAGCGAGAGGGTCGCGTGACCAACCAGGGCCGAGGTGAGCACACCGATGGGCATGTCCTGAAGGCCGGCGGCTTGATCGCTGGAGGCGCTATAAAAGGCGCACACGCAAGAAGCGAGGGAGTGAGTCGTGAGTTGGTCGTCAGTGGAGGGTCAGTGGTTGCGTTGGTTGCGGTAAGAAGTCGGCGGTGAGAAGTGGTGGCGTTGAGTGGTCAGTGGTTACGTTGGTTGCGTTGAGTTGTCGGTGGTGAGGAGACACGAGGGCCAAGAGAGAGAAGGTTCAAGGTCAATTACCAGCAGTTGCGCCAGAGACGGCAGACGCGCCCTGAGGTGAGCCAGAGAAGCAGCTTTGGCTCCACAAGCAGCGTTGACTCCACGAGGCAGCTTCAACCCGTTACCCCACGGGGACCAGATAGCGGCGGCATCGGTGGCCGTCGAGGTCCAGCCGACGTCCCGTGCGGGATCAAGCCCGAACCATCTGCCCCAGCTGAACCTTCCCAATCCTCCTTCCAGCATTCATTCCTTTCCTCCACCCTTCTTGTGTACGTGAGTTTGTTCTGTGTGTCTTGTCCCTGGGTTAATTAAGTCTGTATAAGCTAGTATTTGCACTGTGTCACCTGCGTCTTATGTGTTGTAAATAAACCTTGATTGCTTGCTTTTTGCTTATGTGTGTAAATAGTAAATAAATTCAGTAGTATTTCCAAACCTTTCTTTGCCTTCGTCTTCCTCTTTGCATTCGTCGTTTTAGTCTTTTCCCTCATTGAGCAGCCGCGGTGCGATCCGGCCAACGTTTGGGTGGAATCGGGTTCTAATCGGGGAATAACTGTTCGGTCGCGGAGCCTTCGCTCGGCAAAGTAACATCTAAACCGCGATCAGTAACAATTGGTTGTCAGGAGTTGGGATTCGGAACTGGGACTAAATTTGTTAGGCCCAAATTTTGGAACACCAATTGTGTTATCAGTAACAATTGGTGTCGGGAAGTGGGATCGGACCCGAAGCGCGCTTAACGCGCTCAAAATTACAAGCTGCTGGAAATTTGTGTTGTTTTACAAAAACCCGAATTTTGAAATCGCACCATGGCTGGTCAAGGCGATCGAATGCCGGTGCGTGAGCTAGAGGAGGGGTTAGGAGTAACCCAGGATAAAGAGGAGGAGAACATTGGCAATGTGGTTGAGGGGGTATCAGGCGCACAAAATGGCGTCCTCGCGCACGTGGGTGTAGCGGCACCAAATTTTGCTGCGCCCGCGACCGTAGCGGCAACAAATTTAGCGGTGCCCGTGACCGTAGCAGCGCCGCTGGTGGATTCGAACCTTTTTTTCCTGCAAATGGGGGCCTTTATGGACAAAATGAGGGACGAAGCGAGGGCTGATAGTGAGCAAATGAGGGACGAAGCGAGGGCTGATAGTGAGCGAATGAGGGACGAAATGAGGGCTAATAGTCAGCAATTGGGAAACCAGATAAAGGCTCAGAGTGAGCAAATGGGGGTAATGAGGGACGAAGTGAGGGGTACCGGTGAGGCGTTAGACAATGGGATAAAAGAGGTAAAGAATGGGTTAACGGGGTTAGAAAACAGGATGGAAGGCAAATTGCGGGAGATAGGGGAGCAATCCGCCCGAGAAATTAAACAAATGGGAGAGCAGATAGAGGAGGTAAAAATCGGGGTAGAAACCAAATTGGATGCTCAGAGGGATGAATTGGGACAGATGAGGGTGGCATCTACAAAGGAGATGGAGGAGATGAAAGAGGAGATACGACGAGGTGTGAGTGAGGAGGTCTCGGGGCTACGCGAGGAGGTAAAGCGAGGTGAGAAGCGTATGGAGAAAGAGGTGAGAAATAATATGGCTAGGTTACAGGGGGGAATAGAGGGTCTGACGAAGGGAGTAGAACAGCTGACAGTCGGACAAAGGGAACTAGCGGACCAAGTGGAAAAGAACACTGCAATCATCGGGGGTTTAAAAGCGACACAAAAAGAAATTAAAAATGACTTGATAGCGACACAGAGGCAATGTCAGATGGTACGTGAGGAACTGACAATGAGGGTGGACGAGGTGACAGAAGTAATGGAGACCAAGGACCAGCAGGTGAGGATGCACATAGAGACGGTCACGGTAGCCTTAGAGGACGAACTTGAGGAGACGCACCGGGAAATAAAAGAGGTGAAGCAAAAATTAGAGGAAGTGGAAGAAGAGGTGAGTGAAATTAAGAAGAGACGGACGGAAACTAAGAGGGAGATAAAGGAGGGAGTAATGGAATATGTACAAGGTCGGTGCTCAACTCATAATGTGATGCTCACTAACCAAATAAAAAGTTTGCAGGGGGCAAAAGAGGTGCGGAGACGAGGTGCCAAGGTGAGTGGCGAAATATTCGGCAATGTATATGATGTGAGGAAAGCTTCAGTCGGCTTGGGGATTGGTTTGGATCCGGGTGTTCGTGAGAGGCCGTTGGTGAAGTGTGTGACAGGTCAGGTGTGCGAAAAAAGAGGTGTGCGAGAATGTCCGACCATGGGGTGTGTGAGGAAAAAGTGCGCGCCGACCAGTGAGTGTGCTGTCAAGAGTGAGTCGGTCGTAGCACGTGTGCGAGGGGGTACATGGAAGCGCGGTGTGGTAAGTGTTACGGAGGAAGTAACGAAAGAGTGTGCGCAAGAGGATGCGCGAGAAAGGTGTGTAACGGACGGGTGCATGAGGAAAGAGTGTGCTGTCGAGAGTAAGGGTGAGTGCGCGACCGAGAGTGGAGGTGAAAGTAGTGAGAGTGACACGGAGCGTGAGTTGGTTGTGACAGGTGAGCGAGGATGTACACCTGGAATGGAAGGATGCACACCTGGAATGGTAGAGCGTGTGTGGGAATGCACACTTGAGTTGGTCGTGAGGCACGTGGTTGGGTGTGCGAGTAAGAGCACACCTGTGATGGTCACAGAGGAGGTGACCGAGGAAGGGGCGCGAAGAGGTGTGTTGGTGAGGTGTGCGAGCGACGAATGTGTGCCAAGGTGTTCGGTGGTCAGGTGTGCGACCAAGTCAGTGAGCGGAATGAGTGTACCGAGGTGTGTAAGGAAAGGTACGAGGAGCATGGGAACAGCTGGAGGTATGAGCAAGAAAGGGGTAGCGTATGCATGTAAGCATGCAGGTGAAGCATCGACGGTAACCGGGTTAGAGGTTAGAACGACTTATAGCCGAATCGGGCCCTCGGTGCGCGTCGGGCAGCTTCGCGTGCCGCGAGGACCAGCGGGGATCCGAACCACGGCGGTTTCAAAAGAACCGCCGTACGCGATCCACGCTGTGCCTCGCTTGGAACGGCCGCGTCCCGGCTCCACTAGGCGGAGCGGGCAGCCCGATAGGAAGGGTCGTCATGGCGACCACTTTCTATTGAGACGTGCCGGCAGGTCGAGATCGGGACATTGGATGGCTCCACGCCGAGGTGGTGCATGGGATCTCTGCCCGGGTAAGCCCCCGTCCCTGCCACGAATGCGGGACGTATTCAGCCGCTGGCACAAAACAACCCGTATTCATTGCTCGGCTGTACGAAGCCGAGCTTTAGAAGGGAATTGGCGCACCGAGAGGGCCTAATAAGTAGACGGGTGATGAGGATAGTGTTTTGGCCCCGAAATTAGGAAAAAAAAGCAAAATTTGATGATGGTAGAGTGATTGGCAAATTTTTGATTTATTGAATTTGGACGAACAAAATTTATAGTAAGAGATGCCCCATGTGATGGGATGGCCAATCCACCATCCCTCACAAGGGGGGCAAAGGAGCACTAGATTATGGGGTGTATGGCAGTGAAAACTAGCCTGGGTGGGTTAGGATATTGTGTGTAGGGCCCTAGAAGAGGACATTAGGTAACGTTAAGATTAGTTAGTGACTGATACCTGTAGTGGGGACGCAGGTAGTTTAGTGTGGATGATAATGACGAGGGAGCGCAATAGTTTAAAGGGACGACTGGGAAGCGCAAGTTTCAGAGGGGAGTAGTTAGATGAGATGATGCTGTGTGAGAACTGGACAGGTGTGTGGAGCAGTGAGTGTTGTGGATCAGCGCAAATGCGCTTGGGGGAGAGAAGGGTGCAGGCGGCACCAAGTATGAGAGCACAGGTGTGCAAGTACAGGTGTGTGGAATACATGGAGTATTGGAATGAGTGGTGTGGAGAGAGTTGGAGTAAGTGGTACGGAGTGGTGTGCATGGTGCGAAGGTGTGGATGGCGGAAGAGTGGACCCCTTTTCACGAGTACCCGGGGCGGGTAGTGTAAGTGTTAGGTAGAGGGTATAGGTAAATTGTGGTTGGATATTGGCATTTGTGGTGCGGTTGCAGAATGGTATTGTGGATGGGTGCATTAGTGTTGTGGAAATGGCTGGGCGTGTGGCCTGTTAGTGTGTGTAGTTGGTTTGGGCACTCCACCACTGTGAGGATGTCGGCCAGGTGAGGCCGCAGGTGGGCTCTGGGAGCCGGTAGTAGTTGTGTGGATGGGGCCCGAGGATCCGGAGGACGGACCCGGGTAGCCCAGTGCCAGAGGGCACCGAGTGGGGTGACAGAGCCAGGAGGGGCTTTCCCCAGTTAGTTAGGTTAGGGTGAGGAGCTAGGTAAGCTCGGGTGGCAACTGCAGTGGTGGAGGTGTGCAGGTGGGTAGACCTGCTGGGAGAGCTACACGTCGCAGCCCAGAAATTGTGCGAGGGCACCGGGAGATGAATCGGGGGAGTGAGACCCCAAATTGAGAAGCACTACAGTTTGGGCAATGGGAATTGGTTATTAGAACCCATAGTGTAAGTTGGCCAATGGATTGGCAGGGAAAGACCCCGGGTAGTGTAAAGTGTGTTAAAGTCATTTAGAGGATAGTTAGGAAGAAGGATCTCCTCGCACCATCTGCATCCACTCACCTGAGGTGACAGGTACTCCACACCATGCCATGTTTTGATTATTTTTTATGATGGAAATGTTTGGATTGTGAGACGCATCATGACGTGGGTGTGACATTGTGCTTTGATGTTCCATCTCTACCTCCTTATGAGGATTGATGATGAATTTGGTGATGGCAAATTTTGAAGTAGAGGGATTGTGGCGACGAATTTGGTATAGAGGAAATATGGGGAGACGTGACAGTAGCGACGGATTGGTAATGTGTAGATTTTTGTACATATGGGGTAAGGGCAAGGGTAGTGTAGGTGACAGGGGGGTGACGTACGGTAGGGACGAGCTTTCTCATTTCGCTCTCCGTACGCATTTCGCCTTGCATTGCCTTATTGATGTGTACCCTTGTGACCTTACCCCTCGCTCATTTGTCTTTCCCCTTTTGTCTCCCACATGACCTGTGCGCCATTGGGCGCCGAGGGGAGCGTGCGTGGGTCGGCCATTGTGCGCCCGAAATTCCCAGAACCAGCTGTCTGCATCGATGCACCACATTATGGACCACATGCCTGTGGCAGAGCACCACTTATGGACCCCATGGGTTGGGGCATGGCCCCTCTGCTGGAACCGGCCATGAGGGCCCAAAATCTTGCTGGCGGACCTTGGCCACAGGGCACCGATGCCACACAGGTGAAGCACACGTAGTCGGCCCTGTGGGCCATAAATAAAGAAAATAAAAAGGACACATTGGGCACACTTTATTGCAAATAGGCCGCCAGTAAGAAAATGAACGAAGGACAACATCTGGAAGACCAAATGATAATAACCAGCAGAGGGAGCCGAAGAGCAAGAGATCACCTGCAGGGTTAGGGGTTGTTGGTTTATTTTTATTGATGAACAATGGTGACTGCACCGATTGGTGCTTGGGTGTGTATTGGTGCGTTTTTGGGTGCTTTCATGGTGCATTGATGCAGAGCAGACTGTCTCGCCCCCCCCCAGAAAGAACAATCACAGGTCCTGGGTTAGTTTTGTAAATAAAAATAGCGTCATTGTAAATAATGCTTCCCACCGTCAGTGTGTAGTTTGAAGACCATTCCGCAATTCGGTTAACTGTGGGCGTAAGTCTGTTAGGTCAGGGTGCAATGGAGCAGCGGGACACATTTATTTATGTTTTAAAACTGTCGCACTCAGGGTCAGGTTAAAAGTAGAGGGAACTACACCTACGTGTCACACTAAATAAAAGTTGTAGGCCCGAGACGTGCCTAAGAGGAGGAGGGTGCAGTGTTGCGGATATGAGGCCTGTATTTTTTTGATTGTGTTGTATTGTGGTAAATTGGTGATGATTATTGTTTATTCTGCGCCCCCCTACCTCCGGAGCTGTGTAAAGGTGAAAGGGCATCCCATAATTAGTCCACAAGCATACACGTCAGCCAAATAATAGAATACCCCTGTTTGATAGTTATCTCTTATTCTGTGTTTTAGGGTAAGGCTGTGTCTCCCATTAATTGAAGTACTCCATTGCACCAGTGAAAAAGAATAGATCCGCTTTCATTCCCATCCCCAAAATCTCCATTTCCTTTTACATCCCCTCTCGTGATTGCCAACCCTCGATTGCCAATTACCTCCCCTCCAATAACCGCCATTGACCATGAGGCAGGGTCGGAGAAGAAAGGCGTGTCTCCACCTCATCATAGAGGGGAAGAGGGGCGTGCCCGCCCATCGTCATCAAGGGCGGAGCGAGAGGGTCGCGTGACCAACCAGGGCCGAGGTGAGCACACCGATGGGCGTGTCCTGAAGGCCGGCGGCTTGATCGCTGGAGGCGCTATAAAAGGCGCGCACGCAAGAAGCCAGGGAGTGAGTCGTGAGTTGGTCATCAGTGGAGGGTCAGTGGTTGCGTTGGTTGCGGTAAGAAGTCGGTGGTGAGAAGTGGTGGCGTTGAGTGGTCAGTGGTTACGTTGGTTGCGTTGAGTTGTCGGTGGTGAGGAGACACGAGGGCCAAGAGAGAGAAGGTTCAAGGTCAATTACCAGCAGTTGCGCCAGAGACGGCAGACGCGCCCTGAGGTGAGCCAGAGAAGCAGCTTTGGCTCCACAAGCAGCGTTGACTCCACCAGGCAGCTTCAACCCGTTACCCCGCGGGGACCAGATAGCGGCGGCATCGGTGGCCGTCGAGGTCCAGCCGACGTCCCGTGCGGGATCAAGCCTGAACCATCTGTCCCAGCTGAACCTTCCCATTCCTCCTTCCAGCATTCATTCCTTTCCTCCACCCTTCTTGTGTACGTGAGTTTGTTCTGTGTGTCTTGTCCCTGGGTTAATTAAGTCTGTATAAGCTAGTATTTGCACTGTGTCACCTGCGTCTTATGTGTTGTAAATAAACCTTGATTGCTTGCTTTTTGCTTATGTGTGTAAATAGTAAATAAATTCAGTAGTATTTCCAAACCTTTCTTTGCCTTCGTCTTCCTCTTTGCATTCGTCGTTTTAGTCTTTTCCCTCATTGAGCAGCCGCGGTGCGATCCGGCCAACGTTTGGGTGGAATCGGGTTCTAATCGGGGAATAACTGTTCGGTCACGGAGCCTTCGCTCGGCAAAGTAACATCTAAACCGCGATCAGTAACAATACATATATATTGTTGCGGTTCTGAAAGTGTACATATTTGATTAATAAAGATTAAAGGTTTTGCCCCCATAGTTAGTCCACATGAAACACGTAGGTCACCTTAGAACGTTAGTTATTTCTTAGTATATGTGAGATAAGGCCATTTCCAATAGTTATCATCTGCGTTGTGTAAAACAAATAAGAATAGGCTCCTTCCATTGTGCCTCCACCCTCCACATTCCACCTCGTTGGGCAGAATCCATCCCGCGCCCCATTTGACAACTCACAGTTTGTTATGCTTGGGATGCTCGCAGTTTGTTACACTTTGGCTACCAGCAGCGTTTGCTGCTCTTGGTTTGCTGGGTTGCTGGAACTAGCCCAGTGACACGAGGTAGGCCCAAAAAGGGGGTGGAGCGGCAGCGAGGCTGAGATCTGGATTGGCAGCAGGGGGACGATAAGGGCCACCAGCCAATCAGGACTGAGTCGACATCGCCTGACAGGGTGTGGCTTGAGGTTCGAGAGGGTTCGCTAAGCGGCGCTATATAACCGCGAGCACAAAGCCCTTCCACAGGACTCACTGGGGGAACTTTGATGGTGAAAGGACTCGCTGGGGGAACTTTGATGGTGAAAGGACTCGCTGGGGGAACTTTGATGGTGAAAGGACTCGCATGATAAGGACTGTGAAGGACTATTGAAAGAGGCCTGATTGGAGAGCGCCCCGTGTTAAAGGACTTGTCGTTGTGAACGCATTGCTGGAGCGGCGCATTGCAGAGGACTTGTGAAAGCGGCGCATTGTATTTAACTATACTGGGCACGTGTATAAAGCACCGGTATATCTATTACATACGCGGGCACACCAGTGTAATCGCCCAGCTTACCGATCCCCCCGATAATTGTCCGATCCGTGCCAACGACACGCGGAGAGCTTGCCTGTCATCTACCATCTTCTATGTGGCACGAGTAGGGGACCGGAGCAAGCTGTGACGCCATCTGTGGACCCTCAACCCGACCATCTACAACCCCCGTGTGAGTCTGAGTCTGAGTGCGAACGGGCCCGTGTCCAGGGATAAGTCAAGACTGTTATAAGGCTGCCCTGTGTATCTGCTTCTTCTTCTTCACTGTACATTGCTTGTTCTTCGTCTTCTTCTTCATTGTACAAAGTGTGTAATAAATTATTTGTTCTTCCTGTTTCCTCTTAATTCGACCGTCTTAGTGATTTATCCATTGGGTAAGCGTGGCACGATCACAACCGCTCCAATCGGGTTAGTTCCTGTTAACGGCCCAAATCGCGGCTCGCTATCGCTCGGCGTGTCCACTAAAACTGTGGTTCGGGTGGGGTTATTTCCTTGCTTCCCGGGAGGTGCTGGTAATTAGGTAATAGGACTAATTCGACCTACCACCCTATTCAGCGCTGACCGGAAGGAATGTCATAGCCCCGGATCGCATCGGCTAGATAAAAGACAAGGGGATTAATCCCCCCTTGGTAAGGGGAAGGCCGACGTTCTGAGATCCACAACAATATATATATATATATATATATATATATATATATATATATATATATATATATATATATATACATATATATACATATATATATATATATATATATATATATATATATATATATATATATATATATATATATATATATATATATATATATATATATACACAGTATATATATACAGTATATATATATATTTTTATATATATATATATATATATATATATATATATATATATATATATATATATATATATATATATATATATATATATATATATATATATATATATGATTTATGGTGTTTGTGTGTTGTTGGTTGTCATTTCCAAATTCGGGTTTTGAAAGGTGGAACAGAGCCCTCCCAGGTCTAAAAGTATGCACCTTCGTGTGTATGTGTGTGTGTGTGTGTGTGTGTGTGTGTGTGTGCGTGTGTGTGTGTGTGTGAATGTGTGTGTGTGTGTGTGAATGTGTGTGTGTGTGTGTGTGTAAATGTGTATGCGTGGAAGTTGATGTTGTGTGTATGTATGTGTGTATGTGTGTTTATGTGTGTAAATGTGTATGCGTGGAAGTTGATGTTGTTGGTTTATATCTACACATGTGGGTGAGTTTCAGAAAATTGAATGGAGACCTACCCAGTCTCAAAGTATCCACCTCCACGTGTGTGTGTGTGTGTGTGTGTGTGTGTGTGTGTGTGTGTGTGTGTGTGTGTGTGTGTGTGTGTGTGTGTGTGTACACATGTGCTGTGCTAATGGGGTATTGAGATGTTAATAGGATCTTTACAATCGTATGATCACATATCAATGTGTGTAAATAATATGTATAATATGTCATGTGTAATATGTGTGCTATCCTAATCATGCATGTGTATGTGTAAATAATATGTATATGTCATGTGTAATATGTGTGCTATCCTAATCATGCATGTGTATGTGTAAATAATATGTATATGTCATGTGTAATATGTGTGCTATCCTAATCATGCATGTGTATGTGTAAATCACGATTCAATCAGTGTCATCTCCACTCGACTCTCATTCATTTTGATAGATTTCAGAATATTTTCAACTCCAGTATATGTGGTGTTTCAACTGAGAGATTCAGAAATTGTTTTTATGGTGACACGTTCGGAAATGACAATGTGTTGTTGAATAATTTGTGTGTAGGTACGTATGTCTGTCTGTCTGAATCTTACAAAATCCAAAACGGTTTGGCCGATCCACAAAATTTTGCATACGTGCACTGGGTACCCAGGATCAGGTCGTGGGTGAGGAGCCCAATCGTGAGGTGAGGAGCCGATGTCGGAGAGAGGGTTATTGTGAGTAAACATCAAAGCCAACTCTTTCAAAAAAAAATCCTGTAACCTTGGGTGCATATCAATAGTTGTGTTGCTTTGTTGGTCATTAGAAAAAAAAACATTGAAGTTATTTTAATTTTTTAATATTAAAAATAAAATTGTCTAAAACGATGTTGATCCTACAGGATCTAATCTGCCAGCATTAGATCCTGTAGGAATGTTAATTTGCAGCGAAAATGATCATACTTCGTATCTGTGTATGTATACTGTGCATGTATATTTGTATGTCGATAAAAAACACAAAGATGTTCACTTTCCTCTCCTACGCTTTAGTATTTGTAATTTTCACCTGTAGTCATGGCATAGTGCAAGTGATTCACTGACACCGTATTTCACCTCCAGAGGGAGCGGTCATCACTGGTATAAAATAAAATAAATTCGCATTTTTTACTTTGGCTTCGGCTGCATCGGCTGGCAGCATGACCTGAAGGTGTGCACGCTCACCTCTGAGCTGTCTAACCCGAGTTTGAGTTTGCAATAATGCTCTCGTCCTGGTGTTTCGCAGGCAGAGCAATTCATCAATGTTGCGTGTGCCATCCGTTGGACGGGCATTCCATCTGCCAGCATTAGTTAGTGGATTAGTGGATGTTAAAGATCCCACGATGACCTTCGCAAAGAGGTGATGAGCTATATAGTCGCCGGCACCCTGGCCAAATTACAAATTCCTGCCCCAGCCTACAGGGGGCACTGCATTAGTGGAATAGTCACTTCCAGCAGTGATACAAAAAGGCAGGCACAACTATCGGGGATGCATCTTCGCGGTGGTTTTACCATCCAACGCAAGTCGGGGGTCAATCTTTTCCATTCTTCTCTGCTGTCCGGATTGGTCATAGCAGTGCAGTCACGGTCGGAGTGCTGATCGGTCCCAATGGACCGGCTCTTTTTCTTTCTTTCTTTCTCTTTCTTTCTTTCTTTCTTTCTTTCTTTCTTTCTTTCTTTCTTTCTTTCTCTCTCTCTCTCTCTCTCTCTCTCTCTGTCGTGGCCCTGACTTTGTGAAGATGGGGGTACACCATCCTGAATGTGGGGGATCTCTGGGTCGCTCCTTCGAACTCAATCGGCTGTCTCTGTGCCGTGGGCTTGTTTGAGAGAACTGTCCTGGGCTATACAACAACAACAACCAGCAGCCATGTGCAGCATACAAAATGAATGCCTAAGATGCATTGCAATCATATACAGCACATTTACATTTACTAAGAGCACCGTAGCCTCCATTTCATTGTGCTTTCTCATTGGTAGAACAACAAAGCGTTGGAAGGCTCAACAATATCGCTGGCAACGAATTCCAACCACTTTGCAAACAAGGCACAGAGCTATGTCCACTTATGCATTCCGTGGAGGTGACAATGTAACAAACTTGGTTGAAAGATACAATCCAAATTCATTAAATTCTGATACACAAAGCGGTTCAGCAGAGCCCATTATAAAGACAAACCCTTAAGGCAACATGGCATGGCAGATTGACATGCACGCTGGCCAGATTATATGGCATTACGTTCCAACGACAGGCCTTAGTTGTAAAACATACGCCGGCGTTCAATTGTGGAAACATACTTCACTTACGAGACACAAAATCGCATTAATTTTTCGACTAATTCTGCTCCTCACATCAAGTCAAACGCATGCTGTTGAGTGAGCTCAAAGTATTTTGAGATTTCTTTTATTTTCCCAGTCAAGTGGCACATTAGGAGAGGGCTTATAAGGCTGCTAAATAAACCATGAGCACATTTAGAACGTCAGCAATTAGCTCAAATATTCCTAGCAATAAATCCCACGAGAAGCACAAAGCATTCATCCTCCAGGCCCCATGCACTCCTGATCTGAAGAAGAACAACAATGCGTGTTCCCTTACAAGGAAATTGAAAGTAGGAGTAGGCCTTAAGGCCCATCGAGCCTGCACTATGGTTGCCCAAGCTATGGCTATTTATCTGTACTTTATTGCTTTTTGGAATGCTATACGTCAAGAAAGGAAGCAGCACATATGTGAATGGCCTTTGGTATGACGAGGCAGGCTTCAAACCGTTGCCCGTCGATCGGACAAGACACTCGAACCTGCATTATGCCACAAATTCTAGTTGTAGTCTTGGTCCCTGTGTATCTATGAATTCTGGGTTACTGATGTCTAAGTTGCATGTTGTTTGTGGACCTTCCAGACACTCTCAGCTTACCCTTGGCCCCACCCAGTTTTCATGTTCCCCCACCCCTTACTTCAGTTTCTTCAATCTCATTATTCTCTCCTATGCTTCAAGGCAGCTGTTCACCGTTACCTCAGGTCATTCCCCCTCCATAACCTTCGAGCTGACTGTAAGCAATTTCAGTTATGAGATGCTAGATGCAGTTGCATATACTTCTTCATAGGATGGTATGTCAGTTCACTCCATCTAATGATGGCCAGTGGTCCCAAAGTTATTGCATGACCATGCATTCTGGACCTGTGAGCTGGGGTATACGTGTCTGTTTGACCATTTGCATGGGCCTCAGGCCCAAAGTGCATGCATACACTAGTTTGACATGATTTGTGGACTGCATAATTTGGCGTTCGTGTTAAAGTACACGTCCCAGGGTTTGTTACAATGTTTAATTGTAACTTTATTTTGAAGTAATTAAGGCGCTGTCATATGATGATGGCCAGAGAGACAGAAACTTGTCGGTGGATCAATTCCTTTCACCAAGGGGTGGGTTGATGATCCTGGGGAAAGAAGGCAGCTGAAGCTACAGATAGTGGACAAAAAAATAATGGAAAGAAAGTATACAAAGTATGCGGCTGCCACACATATGTGACCAGCACGTGAAATATGCAAATCTCTTCACGGTAGTCCTCTCATCATGTGTATAATTGGGCTGCGGCTTGAGTCCAGTATTACAAGCCAACATGGCTGCAAGAAGAGACATCAGTGACACTGAACAAGGAGTAATTTTTGGTGCACGTTTGGTAGACGCTTGAGCGACGAGCTAACATTGCTAACGTGTCACAAGGAACTTTCTCAAAGGTCATATGAGCCTAGGAGAAAGAAGTAAAGACATCATCATCAAAGGGCAACAGTGGGAGGAAGCGCATACATGACATGTGTGATGCACGGGCGTTAGTCCAGACTGCAAGGTGAAACAAGAGAGCAATGGCAGACAAACTGTGTGCGGAGTTCAACTGTGTCGTGAGCATCCTGTATCATCAAAAGCGGTGAGAAGGGAACTTCACAGGGTGGGATGGTATAGTCGGGTTGCGATGCACAAATCACTCGTAACACCTGGCAATGCCCGTTTGTGAGTCCAGTGGTACAAGGAGTCTAGGCAATGGTCTATTGAGCAGTGGAGGATTGTGATATGGACTGATGAGTCCTCACCATTTTCTCCATGAATGGATACAGTGTGCATGTGTAGCTCAGAGTGCCTGGTTCCAACAGTTAAAGAGTTCCAGTGGTTCCATAATATTGGGGAGCATGTTTTACTGACATGATCTGGGTCCACTCATTCCAATAGAAGGCAGGGTTGATACATCACGCTACATTACCATCCTGAGCGATCATCTGCATCCAATGGTGCAACATTTCTTCCCTGCTGGGAGGGGTATCTTTCATTGCGACAATGCTCAAGTCCACAGGGCACATGTTATCACTAGGTGGTTTGAGGAGCACAAGCATTAAGTTACCCATCTTCCATTGCCCTACCACCAATCGCCAAACCTCATTCTCATAGAGCATCTGTGGGACTGTCTGGAGAGGTGCCTAACATAGCGGTGTCTGCCTCCTTCAAACCAATGTGAATTGGAGGACTTTCTTGTGGAAGAATGGTGCCACATTCCTGCAAAATGGTTCCAGACCCTTATTGACTCTATGCCACATCATATCCATGCCGTACTAGATGCACGTGATGGCCCAACACCCTACCAAGTGGCATTCTGTTGTCGTTTCCATTTTTTGGCCACTACCTGTTTGTAGGCAGATGATGCTGTGGTTAGTAGTGTAGGAGCAGACAACGCATTAGGCAGTGGATAGTTCTGTGTTTTTTTACAAAGCACAACTGAGCCTGTTTGCCCATTTAATGTTGACATCTATCATCGCAGCTGGAACTTAAATTTTTTCTTAATGGTGTATCAGGAATGGTAATTATACTGCGTCCAGTGCAATAAATTACTTACATCTTAATAAATGGCTTGTCTCCTGTCGCAGCCATTTTGTCAGGCAAGCGATCGGGTTCATTTGAGATTTCCAGAGGATTAAATTGATCATAACCTTGCTTTATAACCACTATCGGAGGATCCCCGCTGGACTATAGGTTGGCGACAATCGCTTAGTGCTGGCTTGTGGTTTGTCGGAAACAGTTGTATTTCAAACATCTGTGAAGTGTTGGCTTCAGCAGGGAAGGTAACCACATACAGTCACGTGAAAAGGTAAGTACACCCCATGTAAAGTTTTGACTTTTTCAACATATTTCAACATACAGCTATTTGACCTTTATTTCAACAATATTGAAAGATAAAGGTGATATAATATAACAAATATCATGAAACATTTACATTTTGTAGTCCATTGTATAATTTAAATAAACATAAATGCAAATTTCGCATGTGGAAAAAGTAAGTACACCCTTGGCTCTAATTGGTGGTGTTGCCTCCTTTGGCAGAAACAACCTCAAGTAGGCGTTTCTTATAACTGTCTACCAGTCTCTGACATCGACTGGGAGAAATTTTTGCCCACTCCTCCATGCAGAATTATTTCAGCTGTACGATGTTTGAGGGGTTTCTTGCATGCACACTTCGTTTGAAATCCCCCCACAACATATCGATGGGATTTAGATCCAGGCTTTGACTTGGCCATTCCAGAACCCTCCATTTCTTTATTTTCAGCCATTCATTGGTGGATTTACTGGTATGTTTAGGGTCATTGTCATGTTGCAAGGTCCACCTTCGGTTGAGCTTCAACTTATTGACAGATGGCCTCACATTATCCTCAAGCACCCTCTGGTACAATGAAGAATTCATAGTGAGCATCTATGATGGTGAGCTGCCCAGGCCCTGATGCAGCAAAGCTGCCCCAAACCATAATATTTCCACCACCATGCTTTACAGTTGGTATCAGGTTCTTGTGGTCAAATGCTGTCTTTGGTTTTCGCCAAACATGTCTTCTGGTACTGTGGCCAAATAGCTCTACCTTTGACTCATCTGTCCAGAGCACATTGTTCCAGAAGTGCTGGTCTTTACCTCGGTGTTCATTGGCAAACTTTAGTCTTGCCCTGATGTTCTTTCTGGACAGCAAATATTTCCTCCTGGCACACCTCCCATGTAAATCCAATTTGTGCAGTCTCTTTCTAATGGTAGTCTCGTGCACTTTGACATCAACAGTGGCAAGAGCTACCTGTAGGTCCTGTGATGACATTCTGGGGTTCTTAGAGACTTATTTCAGCATCTTGCGGTCTGCTCTCGGGCTGAACTTGCTGGGGGGGCCTGGCCTGAACAAGTTGGCAGTTGTTTGGAATCTTCTCCACTTGTAGATGATCTTCCGGACAGTCGAATGATGGATTTCAAATTGTTTGGAGATCTTTTTCAATCCCTTCCCAGACTCGTAGGCATCTTATAGCCTTCTTTCTGAAGGCCTCATAGAGCTCTTTTGATCTAGGCATGGTGATGCCACACACTTCAACAACAAAGAGCAAACCAAACTAAATGTCTGAGGTTTAAATAAGACAGGTTTCTCCAAGATCCTCTCCAACGATGTTCTAATCATTTGCACCTGAGCTGGTGCACTTGATTCTAATTTTAGGTATTTGAAGTAGTGATAAATGCAGGGGTATACTTACTTTTTCCACATGCGGAATTTGCATTTATGTTTATTTAAATTATACAATGGACTACAAAATGTAAATGTTTCATGATATTTGTTATATTATATCACCTTTATCTATCAATATTGTTGAAATGAAGATCAAATAGCTGTATGTTGAAAAAGTCAAAACTTTACATGGGGTGTACTTACTTTTTCACATGACTGTATGTGTGGTTGCATCCTGTAGGGAGGTTGTCGTCCACACACATATGTGTTGTTTTTTTCTTCCACACACACTCTCAATACACGTTTCCTGTCCCATTTGGTTGTATATTTATGTATATTGTAAAACAGGAGTATCCTTCCATCTGTCTGTTTGTCTGTCTGTCCATCCATCCGTCTCCAAACTACTCCCTCAGTTTTGGGGCTACCCCACCAAACCTCCTGTGCAACGTTTTGGAGTCCTAGGGGATGTTGTAAGGTAGGTAGGAGGTTTCAAAAATCCCTCAATAAAATTATGATTTTGAAATTAACTCGATACGGACCTGCCCAGAATCTGGGGGTGGACAGATGATGGGAAGGAGCTGGTTTGATAATATCTCAATACAATTGTCATTTTAAACAGTATTTTGTTAAAGTATTGTCGTGCGGCCGCCTTTGATTAAAATCAGGCGGTCACGGAAGCTGATCGCGAAGGCCTTAGCTCTCGAGGCGAAACTCAATGGCGGACTTCAAAAACAAAAGCTACACCAAAGCGCGTGGGATGGAGGGGGGCACGCAAGAGCCCGGCAGCCTTACCTATTAAATCAATCACATGGAAACTGCGTTCAGATATATATATACAGAAAATAATACAAGGGTTTATTGCAAGGATGGTGGGACAGGAAAAGCACGCGCCGTTAATAAATATCCTAATCGGGATGTCCCCACACACAGATTTCAGAAACGAGACACAGGAATGGATGAAAGGAAAAGAACACGTTGTGTAATTGTGAAATGTGGTGTGAGCTTATCTGTCCGTCGTCTGGTATTGTCTGCCGTCCAACACGGCTCCGTTCGGTCCCGTTCGCGCACCACCAGGCCTCGCTCCAAGCTCCACAAGCGCCGATCGCACACCACGAGGTCCTCCGCTCCAAACTCCAAAGCACCGCGAAGGCCCGAGCCAACGACCACCAGGGACCTCCCAAGACCAAGCAAGGAAGCGCAGGAGAGCACAAGACAGCCAGATACAGCCATAAAGCACAAGGGTTCGAGCTGAATGTGCCAGAGGGCCAGAGGGACGTGCTCCGCAAGAGCCAACTCGATGTCCAAGAACCACAAGAGCCGTGCTGCGCAAGACGAAGAGCTGAAATTGGCATTCGACACGCCCTCATATAACCTTATGGTGGTGACGTCAACCTTGGCACGCCACCCAATCAGTGCCCTCCACCGACTCGTTGACTGGAGGTTCGCGCCTACCACGCCATCCCATCACTCGTTCCCTGTAGCGTGGTGATAGCGCATGGTACTCGAGGCCTGCCAGAGGTGTAGCTGGCGGCGGCCATCATCAGCGGTGCCCCAAACTGGTTTCCTTGCCTGTTCCTTCCGAAGTCACTGTCAGGGAAGGGAATTATTTAATGTGTGCACTAAAGGGCCGAACTAAGTGTCTACAGGTGTGCACTGCCATAAGGGACAAAGGTTTGATGACCAGGTTGGACACACAGGGGTGTTATTCTTAATCCCTATACTATCTAACACTCGAACATCCTGGTATGTTCACAGGTATACTCTTACCCGACAAACCGCCTAAACACACAGAACTTATTACAGGTAGATTCCCTATCACGACAGTCAGATACCTACCTACACAGATCTATCTGGCTCTAGATATTGCGCTACCCTCCCAACATAACAGTATCAATTTATGATTAGAATGACATTTTGAATTGAGTGAATACAGTTACGATTTTGAATTCGTAATTGTGTTCACCCAACTGTATGGAACTACTCCACATCCGGATTTAAATATTTGTTTGTCACAAATGTTGGTAAATGTTAAAAAAAATTATTAATGCTATTTAATTTTTATTAGAGTTATGCTGTTTGAAATTAAAATAGAGATAGAGTTCAAGTGAAGACGAAATGCCGTGAGGGTCTCTACTTTCTAAGCGTGACATTCGCGGATCGCCATATGCAGATTTGACATTGACTGGGTATGGAACCATTCAAACCGGTACGTTTTTCGTGGAAGTCCTGCTGTCCATGCTTCACGAAACTGCTGTTCATGCTTGATGTTCGAATACAGGTGGCACAAGAATGTGGAATTTATTGGTTTCATGGTTTCCCATTTGTCATTTTTTTACCTAGGTCTTTCACGAACCTGCTGTCCATGTCTGACGTGCGACTGAAAGTGCCACAGGAATGTGGAATGTATTGGTTCCATGGTTTAGCATTCACCGTTTCCACATCGTTTGTTTGCTTTCTGCTCCCCACCGGTGCGCAGCGCAGGTACCTCGCTAGTAAACTATAATATAACTGACTCCTCATGAGAGCACAAGATGCAACTTTCAGACCCACGTTTTATATTTTAAACTCTGTGCTACATCTTGACGTCACGATGTATATAAACTTTTTCGATCTGGTGCAATATCTTTGTAATTACTAATCTCCTCCGCACAGTAAATAATTGTCCGTGTTGGTAATTAAGGGTCTGCCGGCTGTGTAAATCTCTTGTATTATCGAATTGTTTTATGAATATTTGAACAGACTAGGTTATGCATTCTGTAATACTGACATTGGCCATGATAGGGCGAGGGGAAGGAGGGGTTATAATTGTTGGACAGATATTTTGTAATGATGTAATTACGTGTCGATCAGATCCAGATGTCTCACGCCGTACAGCCCAATTAACGACGGCAAGGATCACGTGACAAGTTAGGTCCTTAACAATTCCTTGTCCCTCACCTCTTTTCCTCTTGCCGTCTTGGATTGGAAACCACTGATCTCTCCATATTAACTGTGTAAGGTGCCTAACGTTAATTGGTCGGGTGGTCCTCAAGGATCCCGGAAGCCACTGGAAGCACTCCGTCAGCCATATTCCTTCTCCCACAACACAGAAAATCCTGTTTGCATCAATACAAATATTTGCTTCAAGGTGCATATTTCCTATGAAAATTCCATCTTCCTACTTGATTCTATCCCATTCCGACTTGATTTTATTCCATTCCTGGGTTGAAAAAAGCATTGTTATAGTATTTATGAAATGCCATCGTGTCTGCTTATGGTTGTAAAAACGTGACGGTCGTGATAAAATGAGAAGAAGAATTGCATTTCATTGGGAAGTGGCATTCACCTTAGTTACATTCCAGCGTGCGGGAATTCATGGAAGAGCAAAGATGGTGGACAAATGGCTTCAAATAAGGAGCTTCCCCTCATATCCAGCTAGTATAGAGATCAGTGTTAGAATTCCCTTTACTAAAATTTCACCCTCTTTATTGTGTGTGCGGCAATCCGAGGATAATTCTTAATTTTTTCTCTTTTTCACGGGAAGAGTTTCCTTAAGCCCGGCCCGTGTGTACATGCAAGATATGCCATGACGTATGATGTTTGGTGGGACAGACGTTAGAGGGGGGGAAAAAAGCAAAGAAGGCACTGGCACTCAAAGGGTCTAGACCCTAAACACAAGGGTAAATGTGGTGAGAGGCCTCAGCGAGTGTGTTGGACTGGCAGGATGGCCTCGACGTACGCAGACGTCGCTTCTAAGCTGTCTCGCCTGGGTTAGAATCCCAATCCAGCTATAAACTGGCATCCTGGTGTTTCACAGGAGGGGTGATTCATCAATGTATGTGCCGTCCCTCAGATGTATGATAAACTGGGTGTCCTGTCTGCCGGCATCTGTTGGTGGACGTTAAAGATCCCACAATGTTCTTTGGAAAGAGTAGGAGAGCTCACCTTTGCTGCTGAGCCTGCTGGGGAAGCTTCGAGCTTTTTCATTTGCCCCCAATATACATTGATGACTTCAACTACCACTGCCATGTGCCCTCATATCCAGAAAGTGGATATGAGGGGCATTAGAATTGACATTTGACCCTGGGCACCACAAACCCTAACTATGCCACTGTCCACACATAACATGATTTATTAAAAAATAAAATTGAGAAAATGGAGAAGAGTGGAGGTAATTGAATGTATTAAATTGTTGTGGAAAGGGAAGGACAAATAAGGGAGAGGGGAGTTGAGAGGATATACAAGTAAACAGAGGGAGAGGAAGATGTATGGGAAAGAAAAAGAGGGGATAAAAGATTAAGTATTCTTGGTTCCTCGCATATTAAATATTTAGTTAACCTGTATCAAGTTCAGCAAAGAGGATTCTGTCTGAATGCAAATTTCATGGATTGGACTTGGGCTTGGATTTCTTGGGCTTGGAAATTTCATGGACTTGGGCTCAACCGATGGCTATTGTTCCATCTGCTACCGAATGAAAGCGTAGAAGTAAAATGCCCTCAAGCAACGATAAAGTCATTACATAAGGTGTGATATGTAAAATGAAGGGTCAGTAGAATAAAAAAAAACTCTGCTAAATAATGGAGATTTTAAAGTTTAAACAGTACTCCCACACACCTCGTGCTGGGACTCATTCACTGCAATGATCATGAGAATTGAGGATATGCTGATTAATAGCTGTGTCACAATTACATTACAATGGACATTTGCACCACAATATATACCTCAAAAAAAACAATTACAATTGGTATTATTATCAAAATAACCTCTAACATTGGTCATGCTAGAATACTGCATACATCTTTGTCACTGTGGTACTGGAAACTGATTTATTAGCATTAGCTTTCCATGTGCAGCTTCCTGCTGTGATCAACATCTCAAACCATCAAAGAATTCCTGTGGCAGCTTGGATCACAGAGGTTTCGGTGATTGAACTGCTTGGAACACAATATTGGAGAATGAGCCCTCAGTGGTGCCCAAAGCTTGGCTCTGGGGTGCTGACCAAACACTGCGTGGATAATAATCTCAATCCAGATGGCTTCATGATAAAGCCAGAAGCCTCTGGATGATGATAGCACCTCATCTCTCAGCACAAACTATCTAGTGTCGGGACCATGCAAAGGTGCATGTTATTTCATCGACCAAACTTTAAAGAAACATTTGAAGAAAGCATCCATTGGAATTACAAGTCTTTTTGCATCTTTTCACATCATATATTTTATCATTTTGTTATTGCATTTAACCTTATTAAAATTTGGCTGTTGTGATTTGGGTGTGGTGTCATGGCCACCATAGGCAGCTGCTCTGTTTAGTGGTGAGTCGACAGTGTATTGTTTTTGTCCCTACAGCTCCCCCATCCCTTCTTTCCTTTCCTTTTACATCCTATGTGCCTCCGGCGTTTTGTTCTCCGGTTTTCGACTCCTTTGTGTTCGAGAGAGAAAGTTTGAGAGCGGGCCGATTTTGGGTGCGGCCTACCTGTTTTTGAGGACGCTTTGTACACCTTGTTTATGCTCATAATGCGTTTTTGGTTTTCATTTTAGCTTGATTTATTTAGGTTTGATACCTTCTTGTCCGGTTCGGACAAGGAGGGGGCGATAATATCGCCGACATGTCGAATGTACGCTCTCGATGTGAGGGTTTCGAGGGCTTAACCCGGAAGCATGCGTTCGTGTGCGTTCCTCCCGATGGAGTTCCATTGTATCAGATAGCCCAAGCAAATCCTTTTTCCACATTGAATCCGAAACGAAGCCAGCTCGGCTTATTTTATCAGTTATGGACCCCAGTGAAACTGTAAATGCAAATTCTGATGCAGTAAAAAATAATATTAAAAAGTACTATTCAGAACTGTTTGCAAAAAAAGATGTTTATGAGGTTAGATGAAACTCTTTACCTCCCATCCTTGACTGAGACTCAACGTTGGCAGCTGGATGTGCCGTTAACCCTTCCTGAATTCGAATGTGCTCTGGTTGAAATGGAATCTGGAAAAGCTCCAGGAATTGATGGCCTACCAGCCGAGTTTTACATTGAATTTTAAGTCCAGCTTAAAAGTTTTTGTCAAACCTCGACTCTGATTCTGCAACTGGACCAGATGGCATCAGCCCACGGGTCCTAAAATCCTGCTCTGCCACTCTATCTCACCCTCTCTCTGTTCTTTTCACCCTATCCTTTGCTCAAGGTCATCTGCCAGCATCCTGGAAATCAGCAAACATTACCGCTTTACACAAAAAGGTGCAAAAACAGATCCTTGCAACTACAGACCAATCAGCCTGTTCCCAATTATCAGCAAAGTCATGGAATCCATCATTGCTTCAGATATGAAATCTTTCCTCTTCTCCAATGGCTTGATCTCTGATCATCAATTTGGTTTCAGACCAGGTCACTCTACTCTGGACATGCTGCTTCTGCTGTCTCAACAATGGATGGAGGTCCTCAATGCCAAACAGGAAATCAGAGCTGTCTCCCTTGACATATCACGTGCCTTCGATACGGTCTGGCACCCAGCTCTGCTCACCAAACTCTCCTCCTATGGTATCCATGGAAATCTCCATGCATGGCTTGCGGACTTCCTCTCTGGTCGTAGTCAACGTGTGGCCCTGAATGGATTTCTCTCATCTCCCCTTCCCGTTCAGGCTGGAGTTCCCCAAGGCAGTGTGCTGGGCCCTGTGCTTTTTCTGGTCTTTATCAATGATCTCTCTGACTCTCTGGAAAATCCTCTGTATCTCTTTGCTGATGACTCCACTCTCTGCCGCTCCATTCCTCTTCCCTCAGATCGGCAGTCTGCAGCCTCCTCACTCTCTGAAGACCTGGACAAAATCACAGACTGGTCAAACATGTGGAACATGTCTTTCAATCCTGACAAATCTCACACTCTTACTATGTCTCTCCGAAAAGATCGACTGGACAACCCTCCCATCTACTTTCTCAACAATCCTCTCCAAGAAGTTCTGTCGCTCAAGCTTTTGGGTCTCACCATCTGCCATGATCTTTCTTGGGAAAACCACATTTCCAAGCTGGCCTCCAAAGCCAGTCGCCGACTGGGCATCCTCCGTCGTGCGAAGTCCTTCCTAGGCACACCTGAGCTCCTCACCACATACAAGGCTTTCATCCGCAGCTCAATGGAATACTGTTCTCCCCTATGGGCTGGTGCTCCTGCCTCACACCTGGCTCGGCTTCACGCTGTTGAATCCAAAGCTTTCAGAATCATTGGAATCTCCCGCGATGAAGCTATCTCTGAGGGCCTTTCACTCACTCACCGCAGGCAGGTAGGTGGTCTTTCTGTCTTCTACCGACTCCTCTCCGGCCTTGCTCCCCCAGCTCTCTCTGTGCTCTGTCCCCCAAATATTCCTACAGGTCGCACAAGATCTGCCAGCCACCCTCTGATGGTTAAACTGCCGAAATCTCGGCTCTCTGCTCACCTTCACTCTTTCATGCCTCTTTTCTCCCGCCTCTGGAACAAACTCCCACACTCACTTCAATCACACTCCTCCCTCCAGGTCTTCAAAACAGCTGTTCACCACCATCTCTTATCTTCCCCCATCCAAAACCTTGATCTTTTCTACCCCCACTAATTCACCCCAGATCCACCTTGTTTGAAATTCCAACTTCTTTCCTGGAAGTCTTGGCAGTGTCCATATGTTTTATACCTCTCCCACCCCCCCCCCTTCCCATGCCTCCCCCCCAAAGCCCTCTCCCTCCCACAGTTCTCTCGATGTCTCCATGTCTCTCGGTCCCTGCTCTCAAATGTTGTGTTTGTGTCCTTCCCCCTCTCTCCCCATCTTGTCTACCGCTCCCGATGTTATTTGTTTTGTGTGTCTGTTTGTCTTTCTGTGTGATTAATGTTCGCTCTTTCACGAGCCTCGATCTTGTATACAAAAAAAAAGAAAAAAAGTCCGGAACTCTTAAATGTAATCCAAGAATCCCTGCGAACTGGTGCAATGCCATTACGTAAAAAGGAGAGCAGTGGTGAGTCTCCTCCCAAAGTCCGGAGATCTCCGGTGGATGGAGAATTGAAGACCAGTTTCAGTATTATGCACCGACTACAAACTGTTTTCAAAAGCGATGGCAAATCGTTTGAAGAAGGTCATTGGTGACCTGGTCCGACCCGATCAGACTTTCTGCATCCCCAGTCGATCCATTTATGACCACATTTTTTTTTTCAGTTCGGGATTTAATGGACACTCACCATGATCAAAATGAGTTTGGAATAATTTTTCTAGACCTTGAAAAAGCCTTTGACAGCATTGATCATGTTTTTTTGTGGCGTGTTCTGGAAGCATGTGGCTTTGGGGTTAATTTCAGAGCCTTCATATCTCTATTATACACTGACATCTCTAGTGTAATTAAGGTAAACAATGAGCTCGTTTCCCCCATACAGGTTCAGAGAGGGGTATGGCAGGGTTGCCCAGTCTCAGGATTGCTTTTTGCGTTAGCAATGGAACCATTACTTTGTACGCTCAGGGAGAATATCTCTGGCCTGACGTGTTTCCCAAGGAGTCCACAAATGACTATATCAGCTGATGCAGATGATGTTTGTGTCATAATCAGAAACAACTAAGATATTGATACTCTTGTTAAAGCCTTGAGAACGTTTTTCCAGGCTTCTTACCCCGGAAAGTTAATTGGAGGAAAAGCAAAGCTATTTGAGTGCCATGCCTTAATAGTTGCCTCCCTGTCTCGACACATCTACCTCCTCTTCCAGAAAACTTAGAATGGAAGGCAGATTGTATTGAATACCTTGGTGTGTCCCTTGGCTCCACACAATTTATGAAAAAGAACTGGGAAGGCTTGATTGAAGAAATGGAGAGGAGACTGAACCTGTGGAAAAGAGCCCCACCGCACTTTTCATTTAAGGGCCGTGTCTTAGTTGCCAATAACTTGGTTGCTGCAACTTTATGGCATTGATTTATTTGCCTACAACCACCCGAAGTGCTGCTGAGAATGATCCAGGGCAAACTTGTGGACTTTTTTGGGGGAGGCCATCATTGGCTGCGGCCAAACGTAATATGCCATAGTTCATCTGAAGGTGGCCAAGGCCTTGTTCACGTGAAATCCCGCCTCATGGCCTTTCGCTTGTGCTACATTCAGCGCCTTCTGTATGTTGAGCACCTGCCAAACCACCCATTGGCCTGTCATATTTTGCAACAGGCGGGCAAACTGGGCTGTGGTCTCGAAGTATTCCTGACCCACCTCAAGTATGTGGATACATCAACGCTCCCTATATTCTACCAGATCCTTCTCAATGCCTGGAAAGGTCTTACCGTGAGTTGCAAAGTGGACACATACTCCCCAGGGATGTTTGAAGTTGAACCACTGTTTTTCAACCCTCTCTTACCTGATGTATTCAAGTGTCGTGATTTGTGCCAACGCTTCACTGATGCAGGCATAAACAAAGTATGGCACCTACTATACGGCCAAACTCCGGTGTGGGGTGGAAGACTGTGGAGGAAATTTCAAA